>NC_142530.1:6535000-6705000 GCF_964205215.1 Stylophora pistillata
TTATTATTTTTCCCATTATACAGTTGACTGGTGACACCGCACGTGTTGCAAAGGAGGTCGCCAAAACAGCGTCAAAACGACTGTTGGCAACAAGGCGGCTGCGGAAAAAAGGTAAGGAGACTTCACATGCTGTATTACTCGCTTTTATTATCTTTTTAAAAATTTTTCTTAATTTTTTTTTAAAAATTTTTCCTTTTTTTCATGGCCCATGCCAGCCGGCACATACGCTTAAAATTCAACCTTAAATGTTAGTTTTTGCTGTTATTGAACTTTAGACCCCCAAATCACACACAGTACGCTTGGGCCGCCTGTGGTGAGGATGGGCTGACACGGTTTTTCCGAATCGATACGATACGCTACCGACGTTTATCTTCGATATCAATATCGACATCGATACTGTGACGTCACTGGAGAGAAATGGTAAGTCGTGTGCTTGAATTGACAAAAAATAGGGTTATCCTGCATTATTAAGGTTATGCAGTGTTCAGAACTTTGTAGAAGCGTCAATAAGAGTCACAAATTTAAAATCGGACTAAGGAACTTACTTAAGTCGAAACTCATAGTCGTCACCGATCACTATTAATGAGTTCACTCTTGCAGCGCTAACAGCCGCTTAGACTCAGGTACCCTCCACCCACTGCTCATTGCCCAGTCTCGAGTCCAGAATCTTTTAGACTCCTTGTCATCAGAGGTTGATCGCTGGCGTGAGACAAAGCGTGGGCAGGTCAAGTGTAGTTTCGAAAGCATCGATACTTTTCGCTTTCGCCAGTATCGACGGATATTTTCCGATCTGAACTCGGTATCGCTGGTATCGGTATCGGCCTATCCTTACTGATTGATAAGACGCGAGTTGACTCGCCAATCCAAACGTAATTTTTAGTCACGGTTAAGATCTCTTGTGGAAGGAGAAAGAAATGATGTCTTTTGCTTTATCATGTGGATTGCACTACGTCAAAAGTTTTCGTGTATTCATGGCGAAAACTGGACAAAGAAGCGAAATTTCAAAGCTTTTAAAAGAACATTTATCGCCCTTGATTCAGGAATCGCTTCATTCACGTAGCATATCATTACATTTAAATATTCTCAGCGTAGGAGGTGGATCAGGGGAAATCGATGGGGAAATGTTGAAAATAGTGAAGAAAGAGTTACACAAAGGCAAGCATAGCAGTCACATGAAGATCTTCAACCGAATGATCGAGCCTAACGAATATTCGTGTGGTCTCTACAAGGCAGCCATCGAAAGCTTGCCTCGCAGTCTTCCCGATGTTAACCCCATAGAAGTTGAAATCTTGCGGCAGACATTTCAAGAGTATAGGAAGATGAAGTGCAGCCATCAGCAAGGATCAGTAAAGTTTGATTTGGTGCATTTTATCCACAATATCTATTACGTGGACATCGAGGAGGCTCTGCTTCGCTGTTTTGAGAAAGAGCTAAACGATACGGGAATCTTTTTTTTCATCGTCGAAGGGTAAGACTTCATGGACTGGGTGAAGTTGAAACAAAACAAGCATTTGGCTGGAAAAGACAAGGCTAACGATTCCAAAATGGTGGAGAGAATTATCAACGTTGCTTTTGATAATGGCTGGAAACATGAAGTATACGCCCAAAAATATTCTATCGATGTTACCGAAGTGTTTGATGAGAAATCTACTGAAGGAAATCTGCTTCTTGATTTCCTGACACATACCACGCATTTTAGTGAGAAAGCAGACACAAAACTTGTGGAAGAATCACTTAAACTGATTAAGGATCGGACCATTTTGAAAGATGGAAAAAGACTTGGAGAGAAAAAGGAATTACTTATTATAATTTCTAAGTAACTGATTTTACATGCAGTTCATTTAGCAGCCGTCGAAGAATGTGAACAATTAAGGTCATGATAAACCATAATAGCCAAGAAATTTATAGACTCAAATGTTTTGCAAAATCCGCGGAGAAACCTCAAAGAACAAAGCCTGTCTAATCAGTTCGAAGACAAGCGGTGTGCGCACTCTGATTGCGTTGCATCGTGGTCGTAAAACAAAAATAATAAAGTGAGTCATTTACGTCCTGACGTGGTCGAGTGAACTTCTTTGGTGACAAGGAGATAGTGTGATCTGACGTGGAATGTAATGGTGATTAACTGTCTGTTGCCGTTGATTCGAAAGTTAGTTTAGTTTAAGTTTTGACGGGCCTGTGCGACCTCAGTCATTCCTCCGTGACGAAGATCGTTTTTAGGGGGGCAGCGGACGTGATTAAAAAAGAATCGAAACTGCAGTCTTCCTTAAGAATCTCATCACAAATGGCAACAGGTACACTCACAGTCGATGGCGGGGTGGATACTCTCAAAGTCAGAAGTTGCCTTCCTAGACGCGAGTTATTTAATAGTAAACTGACCCTTGACATGCAAATGCATTACAAACAGACAAAGACCTTTCAATACACGAACGTTTTTTACACCAAGCGTAAATAGGGGATTCTAAAAGGAGAAGCCGCACACTTCCTAAAAACGAATTTGTCTCGCTCCAAGTATAATATCGCTGCAACTTAATGCCCTGCAACTGGGCACGGTCTCCAATAGACTAAATGCCCGGCAGGCAGAAATTTTCACAGAATATCCACTGAAAGGTTCCTTCGAACCATAGTTCAAACTTCTTAAGAATATTGTCCATCACAGATCTTGAGCCAATCAAATGAGGTCAGATCAAATAGCACCAAGGTTATAGGCAAGGTCAGTTTCTCTCCTGGTCCTTCTCGCCTTCATTTCCATCGTGTTAACATCCAAACACAGGTTTTCGTAACCCCACCTTTGCTTAAGAAATTGCTTGATGTTTATTATATCAATGTTCTTGATGTCGCGTGAAATAAAAGCGTCACTATTGTGGCCAATTTATCCCACATTCGAAGTTATTATTTTATCTCCTGTCAACTCGTCAGCAAACTAGTGCGACGTCACGCAGAGCTTCGGTCCCGTTTCAGTAGAGACACGCGGGTTTCGTGATAAAAGGTTTTTGTACTTTTCTCGGAGTTCGGTATTTAGTCTGTTTGAGACCGTGCCGGGCGGCAGTGGCTTTTGCAAATATTTTCATGTGAAAAAATAGAAAAAGGATATTATCACCCAAAGCACAACAAAATCACTACTTTGTAAGAGGTATATTGACGACGTTTTCTGTCTGTGGAACAGAACCAAAGACATATGTACGTGCCATACTCATTTTTTTCTATTTTTATTATCATTTTTTTACTATGGCACTCATAGGCCATATTCTTTTTTTTTTTTTGGAAAGAATAAAGATAACTATTAAAAAAAATTAAAATTATCCAAAAAAATATAAAAAGAAAAGAAATACAAAAGAAACTAAAAAGAAGAAAAAATAGAAAAAGTAAAACATAAATAATAAGAAAATAATTAAAAAATAAAAAGTAAATAAAGAATATAAATAACAAAATATAAATAAATAAAAAATGATATTAAAAATAAAAATAATTGATCAATAAAATAAATGGTTTATTTGCTTTGGCTCTACTTATAGACCACTTTCATAAATGGCTGCCGGATCATTATTCTTTTGTTTAAATTCAAATTAGCCCTTCTGGCCTCGCTTGAGATAATGTCTTCTTTTGAATTTTGTACTGGAGAACGAGGCCGGTAGGGCTAATTTAAATTTAAACAAAAGAATATTAATCCGGCAGCCATTTATGAAAGTAGTCTATAAGGAAGGCATTTTACAGTTGAATGCCTTGAATGTTTACTAAAAAAGCAAATAAATCCACAGTTTTGTTTAGTTTCAGGACGTGAGTTTTGTTTGCAACGACGGGAAATTCGAACAAAATTTGCTTTGGAGTTGCAATAATACGAAACACGGGCTTTAAACGTGATAACTGTCTTGTAGTATAAGTTCATCTGCGAATGCATTGTGATTCATATAATGGAAACAATGTGCCGTTGTTCCAGATTATATCGGAAGCATTTTTCTCTTTTGTATCCCGTTGGGTCTAATTAATTTGGCGGCTCTTATGACGTTAACTCCAGAGGCCGGAGCGAATATATCACTCCGGCTTAACTTCCGTAAATCTCATTGTTTCCGAGGTGCACGTTCAGTTCGCAGCTTGGAATTGTCTAGACGTTAGTTTTCAATCGTGGCAATTTAGGCTGGTCAAGGTGATACTTGACAAAAGAACCCTTCTTTGTCATTGAGGTTTTAGTCCCCAAAGCAAACGTATTGTTGAGTCTACTACAGAAGAAGACGAAATGGCTTTATTACGCGGATCGCACTACGTTAACAGTCATAATGTATTTTTGGCGAAAACTGGACAAAGAAGCGAAGTAGGGAAGCTATTAAAAGAACATTTACCGCCCTTGGTTCAGAGATCGCTTGACATGCGCCATGGCAAATCGCATTTTGATATCCTTAGTGTAGGAAGTGGAACGGGGGAAACCGATGTGGAAATCTTGAAAATAATGAAGAAAGAGTTACAAGAAAGCGAGCATGGCCATCACATGAAGATCTTCAACCGAATGGTCGAACCTAACGAATATTCGTGTGGTCTCTACAAGGCAGCCATGGAAAGTTTGCCCCGCAGTCTTCTCGATGAAAAGCCTATAGAAGTTGAACTTTGTCGGCAGACATTTCAAGAGTACAAGAAGATGAAGGGCGGCCATCTGCAAGGATCAGTGAAGTTTGATTTGGTGCATTTTATTCACAGTGTTTACCATGTCGACGTCGAGGAGGCTCTGCTTCACTGTTTCGAGAAAGAGCTAAACGACACGGGTATCTTGCTTTTCGTGGTAGCAGGGCAAGACCTCATGGACTCGGTTAAGTTGAGACAAAACAAGCATTCGGCTGGAAAAGACAAGGCTAACGACTCCAAAATGGTGGAGAGAATCATCAACATTGCTTCTGATAATGGCTGGAAACATAAAGTGTACGCCCAAGAATATTCTATCGATGTTACCGAAGTGTTTGATGAGAAATCTACTGAAGGAAATCTGCTTCTTGATTTCCTGACAGAAACTGCGGATTTTCGTGAGAAAGCAGACACAAAACTTGTGGAAGAAACACTTAAACTGATTAAAGATCGGACCATTTTGAAAGATGGGAAAAGATTTGGTGAGAAAAAGGAATCGCTCATTGTCATTTCCAAAGAGCTGTGATAAATTGGTGTCATATCCTGTTTAATCAGACAAAAGCCGAAGCGAAGCCCCATACAAATGATAGTAATCCTCGAAGCAGAGAAAATTTATTCTATCAAGTAACCGTACGAACGACCGTCCTCACAACTGTTTTTTGGGCACAAATCTTGGCATTGTGTAGATAGAAGGTAATACGCATGCGTGCATGCTTGTATAACAAGGAAATCCTGAATGCGCCTCTGCTAGTAGGCGCCTCTGCTAGTAACATAGGGGCATATGTTACTCAGTCACAGTACTCAGTTTAACAGTGACCTTATGGAACGGTGGTAATGTTGAATATCCTACAACACTAGGAAAAGATTTGTCCTAGTGAATCAGTACGAAATCTGGGAGTCCACTTTGATCAGTACGCAAGGATGCATGTACATGTGAAAAAAATCTGTCAAGCCTCATTCTACCTTCTAAGGAATATAAGTAAAATTAGAAGATACCTAGAAGCCAGGACACTACTGAAATTCTTATTCATGCCTACATAACCTCTAAGTTGGATAATTGTAATTCTTTACTTTATGGACTTCCAACCTGTATGATCAATAAGTTACAGATAATACAGAATGCTGCTGCAAGAATTGTTACTCGCACAAAGAAAACTGATCATATTACTCCTAGCTGTTCTATGTAAGCTTCACTGGTTACCAATTCAGTATGGAATTATTTTAAAATACTCCTGTTAGTCTACAAAGGTCTGAATGGTTTAGCTCCTGCTTATATTTCTGAACTTTTACATTATCCTACCAGTTCTCGTTTACTACGCTCTGCTTCACAAAGACTCTTGAGCATTCCAAGGACATCCCTGAAGACATATGGTGACAGAGCCTTTTCGGCTGCTGGCCTAAAACTGTGGAACGAACTACCTTTATCACTCAGATCATCAAACACTTTGGCTGTTTTCAAAAACCACTGGAAGACTTATTTGTTTAAACTTGCCTTCAGTTAACAATTTCTACCTTAATTTCCTTTTTAATTATTATGTAATCTCTTTTATTAATTTGTATTTTTTTTAATCATATAGTAGACACTGTAAAGCGCTATGAAGAAGTAGTCGACTTAGCGCTATATAAATGCTTATTATTATTATTATTAAATAATTAAAACATTGATAATCAACTGACAAAATTAAAATTAAAAGAAGCCCAGTTTAATTATTATTGGAGCCTAGAGAAAAGACCGATCTAGGAACAGTGAGGTTCTTAAGCTAACCCTTAAAAGTTATAATTACTGTTTCTATCTTCATCATTATTATTATTACCATCATTATTGTTAAAATGATTATTTGATATCATTTAATTATTGGTGGTTGAGAAGTTAATTAGTCACTATATTATTCTTGAATCATCTTTCTCTTGTGGAACAAGCCTGACTCAGTAACCTTATGTAGTCTTAACTGCCTATTTTCGCTCCGACGAAGGGCTAACGCTCGAAATGTCAGCTTTTGTAATCGTTACGGTGGCCAATTTACCATTTCAACTTTATTGATATATATCCAAAATATTTTCGAATTTCCTGGGGTAGACCATCGAGAATTGACTTGACGAGACAAGTCTACACTACTCACTCCCCCATAGCGGCTAAATCAGCGGTCAATCTTCCCCTGGGGTACTCCGGTGACAATTTACCTATCGAGTGCAAATATACGCTACCCACTCCCCCAATGTAGCTAAATTGTCATGCCGAAAATTTTTTTTTTCCGATTAGTCACGAACTTTTTCGCGTCGCTTCGGCCAAAGTCCCTCAACGCTACAAAGAACAAAAAGACCATTGTTTAATACTTAATCTGAGAAGTTGAGCCGCAACTATAGACCATTTCTTGATCGACACGTGAATCATAACTCGAGCAGACAATACGAAAAATAATGATACGTTTTGATTCAGTAATTTATTTCAATAGGAGAGTAACAATTGATATTGCAACAGGATGGTCCAGCCGAGGATAGCCTTCAAAAAGTGTGAACTTGACCATTTAAGATCGTAGGAGAAATTTACATCAGCACCATATGGGAACCCTTCGTTTGTGGTCATGGCAAGTTTTCTCTCGTGAAGTGCTTTGAGCCAACTTCAAAATATACAAAGGGACCTGACGGGGAAATAAGATAACTACAGAACGTACATAACCCCAGTTACGTACGTTCCGTTCGAGACTTCAAAATAACTTGAGTAGCTTCATTTCGTTATTTAAAGTACTGTTGAAGCCGAGTTAATGTATAGTAGAATTTGAAGGAAATAAAAGAGAACTACAGAGAGCGAAAGGCCAAGATGAAGAGATTTTGAATGAAACGTCGCGGTAACCACTAAGAAAATCATATTTCGAGTGTTGCGCTCAATAATCTCTAGTGCGAATGTCGAGCTACGAAGATACTCCCAAATAAACAATCAAGTCAAAATCGGGTAAAGTCCGGAATTGTACTTTCACACTCACTCTTAACTTAGTGGCCTCGCAGTAGCCTTAAGAAAACTGAAGATATCTTAATGGAAGCCGAGAATCAGAACGCAAATGGAATAACGTCAATTTCCATAGTAAATATAGTAAAAAATACAAAAAATCGCATCCGCTATGATAAATAAATTTACTTTTTCACAGATAATTAATCATAATTTCCGAAGACGTGTAATATTTCATTCTCTCGGTTACCAGTCATTACTTGCTGCCTTCAGGGGAGGGGGAGGAATGTGCAGTAGCGTATTCAGACCTTGAGCTAAGGGGGGCGTGGGGCCAGGCTTTTCATCCCTTTGCGTTTATTTTTTTACCAAGATAAGGGGGGAGCCCCGCTCCCCCGAGCCCCTCGCCTAAATCCCCACCGGTGTTTGGAGGACATTCGGTAAAATCACATGGATTTCAGAGGAAACGGAATGGGAATAGTCGCCGCAAATAGGGTATTAAGGGGGCACTACAAAAAAACTGACTGCCAATTAACTGCCAAGGAGGAAAGGATCATAAGAATATTACAGAGCAAAAGCCCCCACCCCCCCTCCCCGATTCACGAGTTACCAAATCAGCATGGTTTCCATTTGACAGGTGGCAAGGAGAAAAAATACCAATTTTTCTTAAATTCACGAGCGTTTTTTGTCAGAGAAAAAACCCGCGAGGTTTCGAGAACAAGCGGGGTCTGCCGCTACCAATAATACCTCTACCCTTCGCTTGTTCAGCATGCCCTTCGACCTCCCTAAGATAAAGGGGCCTTTTCCTGTCATAGCCGCTTATTGCGTCATGGAGCGTTAAAGTGCACCTAAATCCAAAATTTTTTTTTCTCTTAACGAAATAAGCTTATCTTTTGGAGTATTTCTGTGCAAAAATTTTTTAATTTGCTTAAATCTTAAATTTTCTGTGCCTGGTCAAAATACGGAAAATCGGCCGCCATCTTGCCCCACGACCGAGTTTAAAGAGGAATGGCTCTAGCGGATAATGTGACGTCAAATCGAGAACACGAAAGTCTGCTTTTCACACATTTTCACTTGTTTGAGAAGGTTGTGGTCGATATTGTCCGAAATATGCCGACCAGGTGTATCGTATGAGGAATGTATGAAGCGTGATACCCTCTTGCAAATTTCGCACGTTGCTACATCCTCCTATAACACACTTAGTCGGCATATTTTCGGACAAAATCGACTACAACCTTCCTAAACAAGCGAAAATGTGTGAAATGCAGACTTTCGTGTTCTCGATTTGACGTCACATTATCCGCTAGAGCCATTCCTCTTTAAACTCGGCCGTGGGGCAAGATGGCGGCCGATTTTCCGTATTTTGACTGGGCACAGACAATTGAAGATTTTAGCAAATAAAAAAATGTTTGCACAGAAATACTCCAAAAAATACGCTTATTTCGTTAAGCGAAAAAAATTTTTTGGGTTTAGGTGCACCTTAATGACGTTAACAATCCTTTAAGTTATATCTAGTATTATCTTTCAAACCGGCAGTCTAAATCCCACAGGGATCAACGAACGCTTTTCATTCCACTTATTTATTCTTGTTTTTCTCGTCTTCACGTTATACAACTTAGATAATAGGGAACTTTAGCAATACAGCTTTTTGCGACGGTGACCGGAAGCCCGACTTACTTCCGCTTGAAGTCTTACATTTTCACGCGCAGCCGTCCTCTCTTTGCGCGGACGTGAGAGCAGAGCGACTTTCGAGTTGTCCACAAAACGTAAGCACATTACTTTGTTTAACACTGTAAATATGTACCATTTCTTTCACTTTTCACGTCCGAAAGCTTCAAAACAAACTAAACAATACTCAGTATTGTTGACTTTTAACCTGACTTTTTCGGTTATTCAGTGATGTGTGTAATGGTCCTCTTTTTTTCAATTCCGAGACATGGCTACGAACACAAGGACAAACGAAGGTAAACAGTAAGTTCACACAAGTAAAAATCTAGTTAAAAATAGAAAACAGGCAACTCATAATTCACGATAATAGCTAACCTCAGTGAATAGTGTCTGTGACTTCGAGTAACCATTCGATTATTACAGGGAATTTGCGCAATTCAGTGAATTTTAAGTACTTGAGTGTAGGTTAAAGAAGTTTACGCGAGGATATAAGTTGAACTCAGCGAAATGTTCAAGTGTGCGCCAGCAATAAGTTTTGTTTCAGCATACTTTCTAACTCATGTTTTAATACTTTATGTAGAGTACCGATGGAGTGGACCGAACACGACGTGTCAATGCTCAGGGAAATGGTTGTCAGCGACGTTTTTGCTTTCAAGAAAGGAAGCGTCAGCCGGAGGGAAGCGTGGAATTCGATAGCTGAAAAACTAAATCAGTTCAATTTTCCAATGTTTCGTATCAAAGACAAGAGAGGAGTTAGACAGCGCTGGGGATTGCGTAAACGAAAATTCAAGTCCCACACCTTCACAGCGAGTCTAGGAAGGTGAGGTCGGCTTTTTCAACTCAGAACTCTGCTTTACATTCGGCTGAATTGATGTCGTCGAGATTGAAAGGATCATATTGCTGGTAATTAAATTGTGGAATTTTAGAATCATAGGCGTCATAAACAAGGACAAACTCGCGTTGAACGTTGTTAACATAGTCGAGTAAGAGCATTCCCGAATGCTCTTAAACAAATTCATGTTTACAACCCTTTGAGTTTTGTTCTTCAAACCAAAAGCAAATCACATAGGCTAGTCAACGGGAATGTCAATTAAAGGCATCTTCATGTGTTCATCATAGTGACTACGGAGCTGGGAAGCACCGCTCAGCTCCTCCTGGCAAATCCAGCAAGTCAACGTTTCATCGAAATCTAAAGAATATGGCTGCTGTTCAAAGTGCAATCTTTCATGTTTTCGCAGTGTTCCATTTCGAGTAAAACACTTCTTACACGTTTTGCACTGGTACGGCTTCTCTCCAGTGTGGGATCGTTCGTGTTGTTGAAGATCTCCTTTTTGTCTAAACCAATTGTTACAAGTTTTGCACTGGTATGGTTTCTCTCCAGTATGGGTTCGTTCATGTACTTGTAGATTTCCTTTTCGAGAAAACCACTTGCCGCAGGTTTTGCACTGATATGGCTTCTCTCCAGAGTGGAATCTCTCATGTATTTGTAGATTACCTTTCTGAGAAAATCTTTTGTAACAGGTTTTGCACTGGTATGGCTTCTCTCCAGTGTGAGATCTCGCATGGACTTTTAGATCATATTTTTCACTAAAACACTTCTCACACGTAGTGCATTGGTATGGCTTCTCTCCAATGTGGAATCTTCTTTCATGTACTTGTAGACCGCTTTTTCGAGTAAACCGCTTGTCACATGTTTTGCACTGGTATGGCTTCTCTCCAGTGTGAGATCTTTCGTGTTGTTGGAGACCTCCCTTTTGTCTAAACCGATTGTTACAAGTTTTGCACTGGTATGGTTTCTCTCCAGTGTGGGTTCGTTCGTGTACTCTTAGATTTCCTTTTCGTGTGAAACATTGGTCACAAAATTTGCACTGGTATGGCTTAACTCCAACGTGAATTCTTCCATGTATTTGTAGAGTTTCTTTTCGAGTAAAACACTTGTCACAAGATTTGCACTGGTATGGCTTCTCTCCAGTGTGGGTTTCTTTATGTCTTTGCAGAGTTTCTTTTCGAGTAAAACACTTGTTACAAGTTTTGCACTGGTATGGTTTCTCTCCAGTGTGGGTTCGTTCATGTACTTGTAGATTTTCTTTTCGAGAAAACGCTTTGTCACATGTTTTGCACTGATATAGCTTCTCTCCAGAGTGGAATCTATCATGTCTGTTTAGATTTCCTTTATGTTTAAAGCACTTGTCGCATATTTTGCACTTGTATGGCTTCTCTTGAGTGTGTGTTCTTTCGTGTTCCTGTAGATTTCCCTTTTGTGCAAAGCACTTATCACAAGTTTTGCACTGGTACCGCTTCTCCCCAATGTGTAATCTCTCATGTATTCGTAGAGTTCCTTTCTGCGTAAACCTTTTGTAACAGGTTTTGCACTGGTATGGCTTCTCTACAGTGTGATTTCTCTCTTGGATTTGTCGATCTCCTTTTTGAGCTAAACCCTTCTCACAAGTTTTACAATGCTGTGGCTTCTCTCTGGTTTGGAATCTTTCATGTACTTGTAGATGCTCCTTTTGTACTAAAAACTTGCCGCAAGTTTTGCATTTAAATGCCTTTTCCACGCAACAGTTGCCTTCAGGTTTTGCAAACTGGTTATTCATTTTAGGTCTATTCACTTTGCGCGTACCTTGTCGGTAGTTGACGTTTTTGTTTTCACCATGTAAGCAACAGCTGGGACACCCTTCTTGACAGCAAAAAGCTATCTAAAATGCTAAAAGAAAAGAAATACTTTTATTCAACCAAGTGGGGATATTCGTAAGCAGTAGCATTAGATTAAGCTGCAATAAGCAGAGAAAATGGCCGGCATATTGAGTTAAAATTACTTTGAAACTCTTATGGGAAGGAAGTTTTACTAAATCAATTGCCACTAACAAAGGTATTCACAGATAGATAAACTGCTGGCCATAGACAATAAGTACTTCGAAATACTTCTAGCCTCGCACAACGGGTTCATACAATCTAGTCCCTGCAATATTTTACTTTAAGCCAAAGTTGTCACTGTGTGAACAGTTTGTTTAATGACCTTGTCAAATAAACACTCCACCTGATACCATCAAGTGGAGAAACAAAAAGTACAAACGTGGGTGACAGGAATTCCAAATAGACAATATATATATATATATATATATATATACACGTTCAACAACGATTTCCAACATACAATACAAGAGATTTCCTATATCAGTCTTTACAAAGGAGATTTCCAAAAGATATTAGAAAAGAGATTCCCAATAGACTACACAACAGAGATTTCCAATAGATTTTACAGAAGAGATCCCCGGTAGATATTACAAAAGAAATTTTCAATGGACGTTATAAAAGAAATTCATAATAGACTATACAGTAAAGACAATACCAATACATATGAGAAAGAATTTGCTTATTAAGTAAAAGGTCATGATAGAAATTTGGATTAAAAAAATTAAAGATAAAAGCTTGGTATTATAACTGTTAAGCCTCTCCACACTTGTGAACAAAACTAGAATTATATCCTTCAATTCCAAGAACATTTTTGCCATGATAATTTTGTATCTTCTCTGTTGCATCCACTTTAAAAATCTTAAAGCTGTCAAATACCATGAATGGCCTGACCTGCTCATAAGACTGGCTGGCCTGATCTACCAATCAGTTCATACTCCAAGTGCCATTTGGCTGTTAAGTTTTAAAATCCACAACAGAAACCAAATATTGCCTACCTGGTAAACCACACTGAGTTCAGTTAAAGGCTGATGGAAGCTTATGACAAATGATCAACAAGTGTAACATGATTCTCCTTATTTGATCAATTTAGTCCAGTTTTCACCCAGGGAAAAATTTTGTTGGCAGAACATTTGTCCACTTCGGCCATAATTTGTCAAGTTGCGACAAACCATCTGAACTTGCAAAGTGTTGGTGATAGAAAATCTGTCTAAATAAAAAAACTTTTTTTTCTAGTGCAGATAGGCCTTCAACCTACACTCGTAAGACAAATCCTATCAATGGGGTATGGAGATCTTCTAACTGTACAATTTTGTTTGTTGATATTTTTTTGTATAATGTTTAGAAGACAAACCATCACTAATCTCAAAATAAATTCATGTATTCTTTTCCAAAATAAAATTCATAACAACTGACATCATAGCTCAAATTATGTACATTTGTCTACATTTCATTTGGGAGGAAACTTTCACACATGGTATTGCAAGACAATCTCAAAAGAAGGATTTGCCAACTTAGATTACTCTAGACCTTTGTAGCTCCCTTGCAAGCATCATTGCTTTACTTGGTCAGGGCTCGACACTAACAGTAGCCCACTAGCCACAGACTAGTAGAAATTCAGTTTTGGCTAGTGGTTTTCAATTCCCACTAGCCAGTTTGGCTAGTACAGAGACTGAAATTTTTGTAAGATCTAAAAACTCTAAGATGTCACTAGCCACTTGGCCAGTTAGTTGAAAAGTTAGTGTCGAGCCCTTTTGGTAACTATTGGAAAAAACATGTTATTTTGAAAACATCACTTTCATCAAAACAACCCTCTTTGTTCAAGATTTCTTCAATATATGTGGAAACAGTTTAACAGTTGAGGAATTGCAAAGAAAATTTAGAATACCAATTCAAAACAAACTTTCTTCAGTATTTTTGATTTAAGGGTAACAACTCGATGAGATTTGAAAAAGAAGGCCCACATTACTGAAACTCCTGAACCTGAGCTACTAAATACAATCAAGGTTCCCGGTATAGTCGAACCTTGACTATCCAGACCCGTTGGGACTTAGGTAATCAGTCTGGATAATAGAGAGTCTGGATAATTGAAAATATGAATACTAATGAGACAATAATGTAAACAAAAAAGATAAAGATAACACACTTTAAATTCTAAAAGTCTGCTTTGATGACTCTCCGAGTGCTCGATCTTTTGAAAGCGGAGGAGGTCATGCGCTGTTTTTAATGCACTTTTCCTGAATTTAGACATATTCTCTGAATTTTTTTACCTCATAAAGTTTGGAAGATCAAAGCTCATTATGAAAAAAAAACGGGACCAGAGAAAAGGCCGGATAATCAAGGTCTGGATAATCGAGGTTTGACTGTACTCTTAACCCTTCCATCCCCAGGATCTCAATAGCAATTCTCCTTACTGTCTGCCATACAATTCTTATCATGTAAGTTTGGAGAATTTGGTATTGGATCAACTGATAATCCCCTGACCTTGTCTTTTCCTTATTCTCATCACTTGTCTGCTTGATATTGTATTGATATTGTAAGGAGAAATTCTGTCTTGGTCACTCATTGGAGTTCAAGGGTTAAGGATTTGACCAGCATGCACTGCAAGCATTAGTATAAAATAACTATTGATAGATTAGTATAAAGTAACTATTGATAGCAACACCATTGAACCATGTGGTAACAAAAAGAGGAAAACCACTTTTCTAATCTATTTGGAAGACTGAAAAAGAAAACACTATCATGTATATAACTGGGTTTATGTAAATAAACAAGAGACAACAAATTAAAACAGCTTTCCTTTAAGCTTTAACACAGGATCACAAAAAAAAAAATTATTATTTAGATTTCAATTCTCAATGGACAAATCATGTACATTCTGCCCAAACCCAGGCTCTGTAAAACACTCATTAATGGTTTGCATCAACACAAAATCCTTCAATCACTCTAAGACTCTATCATGGTTTAACAGAGAGCAGCCTTTCAAATGGCTTCAATGCTCAGCTGTCAAAGAAATTCAACCGAGAAACTAATGGCCCTTGAAATATACAAAAAAAGACCTTGGATAGTAAGTTTCTTGTTCTCGCGTGGAAAAAGAAAGAAAAAGTTACAATTCCAGAATGTTTTTATTTTTGGTCATATGGCTGCGTGTGCCCTTCTGTGGCGTCCAATTGAGGGTGAAATTTTCAACACTTTGTGGCCCTATGATAAAATGCTTATTGACTGTGTTTGGTCGGGCCAGACAGAAAAATTTTGGCTCTTGGTCACGATACGCTCAGTCCGTTGGTCATGCCCTCAAGCCAAATATTTTTCCGTTTAGCCCTCCCACCCAGTCAATAAGTACATATTATTACACGACTCCAGCAGTCAGAGCACCAATAACTAAAATCAACCAATCAAAATGCTCTATTGCCGGTCCAATATTCTCTAAGTATTGGACCGGGCACTTTCCCGAGTGGTCCCGAATGATACCGCACTTGTGTCCCTTTGAACTTCAGTCGTATAATAAATCTCTTATTAACCAAGCTTGCTCGGGACCGTACTGGAAGAATATCGGCCCTCGGTCTTTTTTGTACGGACCGAGCGCAGCGAGGTCCGTACCGTCAAGACCTCGGGCCGACATTCTCCCAGTACGGCCCTCGCGCTTGGTTAATAAGATATATGTATTTAACATTCGACGCTAAAACGCTTTGTCTGCACAACTCGTAAAAATACTCAGTGATACTACACACCAAAACGTCTACTGAGAAGATACATACTCAACCATAGCTCACCTTTCTGAGAAATCCAACCAAGAAACTAGTGGCCCTCAAAATATTAAATAAAGCGCTTGGATAATGAATAACCTATTTAATATTAGCCGCTTTTGGTTGGTAGTTTACGAGCTTTGTTCGCACAACTCGTAAAAATACTTATTGATATTACACTAAAACGTCTAAAAACAAGATACATATTCAAGCATTACCACCATCGTGGATCCATAGGCTAATTTAACATTTCTACTCTTACCTTGGACGTTTTTATGCCTTCCACAGTGATTTGCTTCAAGACCAAAGTAGGAGTTCCAGAGTCAACCCACAACGGACGCCATTATGGATGCCGCCTCATTTTCAGGTTTCTCTCTCCTTTTTCGTTGAAAGAGTAAGAGAGGACACTGGGAACGAGATCGACAAATTAAATTCACATCCCAACCTCGATCTTTATCAGGATTAAGCAACATTTCCTACGATTATCTTTGGGGCCTTTTTTTTTTCAAACGTAAAGGGGTCCATATGCATATGAAGTTTTGTTTTATAAGTTTTATTTGCTTCACTCGGACCGAACACCACTGGATACTCTCTTGGCAAGAGACACCGAGAACTACAAAGATCGTTCCCTGAATAACGGCTCCATTTGATCAATACTATGCCCACGTATGATGTACGATCCTTCGCAGTAGATAGCGCTATTTATGCAATAGCGAAAATCAGACCTGAAAAAAATCAGGCCTGTTAGCTGTTAAATCAGGCTTGTTAGCTCAATTGATAGAGCGCTGCACTAGCATCGCAGAGGTCAGTGGTTCGAATCCCGTACAGGCCTGATTTTTTTCAGGTCTGATTTTCGCTATTGGATAAATAGCGCTATCTACTGCGAAGGATCGTGCATCATACGTACTTGAACTATTGTTGGGTAAAAAAATAAATGAAATGAAAAACTGCAACTGGTGAAAAGTTTCCTTCTAATCGCTGATCCGAGATATTTACGGCTTTGAAGTTGCGATTGAGCAGGCGGTGTAGATGGATCGTTTTGGGGGAAAAGGGTACCTTGGTCTCGAGCAGGTACTAAAAAAAAAAAAAACAATTGAAAAGACTTCATTGTAAGTAAGAGTCTATGCTATGCCTATCAAAGTTACTTTTTTACTTAACTTCTCATAATTCCCCAAAGCATCTCATAGTCATTTCTTGCCGCTTGGGGAGAAAGGAGCTTGAAGAATTTTCAGGTATCATATGGTTATTAGTGGAGCAGAATGAGGCTTAGTTGTTGTCAGGAGAGTGCAAAAAGGAGGAACTATGGAAAATTGACTGCCAATCAGGGAGTATCACATGATCACAAGAACATCACATTGCCTCATAGGGGGGAATCAGGTGCCTTTCATTGTGATACAACCAAAATCCTCCAAAATTGCCCACCCCTCCCCACCGGGTATGAATAGGTTCTCATAAGTTCGATTGCCAGCCGTGTCTAAATAAAAATAAAGTTCAAGTTCGGAAATCGGAGCCTGCGCTCCTCCCCGAAGAGAAAAGTCTCTTCTCGGGAAGGAACGATAAAGACTGGACCCGAGAGAGCGGCGGGAATCGAGCCTGTCCTTCTCATGGCTACAAATAATCCAAAATACTCCTAATATAAGAATCTACGAGTTACCATGTCAACTGAGCACAAAAATTCTTAAAAAAAAACAAGAGTTCACAACGCAATCTTGTGTCCAACTTGGTCATCTATTGCTTGATCATTTAATTCCATTTTTAGTCTCTTTTCGCGACCGAAACGATAAAATATTTCTTTAAATGAACATTTGCCTCACCATCCAAGAGTCAGGCTAATCAATCGTGTATTGTCGCAATACGAGATGTAATAAAATTTGATAGAACAAAATAAAAAGTGATATAATAAACTGTCTTTCCAAAGCATCGCGCTATATTGTCTGATACAACTAATGCAATCTTGATAAAGGTACGCACTAATTTACTTCAACACCTCTTCTCCCCCCTCCCCACCGGTCCCAGAATAAATGGGAGAATTACATGGGTAATACGGGGATTTTACATCTTCAAAAGTGTAATTTGATGGGGATACAGTGGCGGCTGTGCTTCAAATACTGAAAAAAATGTCTTGCTACTGAGAAATCTGTAGTTACCGCCCTGTTCAGTGCAATGGAAGGGGAGGGGGAAGGGGGAAGGGGGAGGGGGGAGCGGGGGTTCCAATTGAGTACGTGTAGTCGCTCTCAAAATTGGAAATGCTTGAAGTTGAAATGTTAACTGATCTGGTGAAACAATCTATCATTGGTTTACAACCTTGAATGTTTAACACGTGAAAAAACGAAGAAATACTAAACTAAGACGTTCAAGGTATCTTGAAAATAATAGTATTGATTTTGTTCAAACGGGGCTAGGTAAGCTACTTCTCGTACATTCTCTTAAATGAAATCGAACGATGTTCTCGCAACTTGCAAAGCAATCTCACTGGAAATTGTCAGCGAAGTAACATTACATTGAAGACGAGCACAAGGTGTTTACAAGGAAAAAAATGTAGCGGTCAATCCAGGAAATTAAGGAGCTTTGCCTGGCTGGTTCTGTTCTAAGGATCAAAGACGCTTACTGTGTTGTAACGCACATCAGGCCGGAATAAGCACTTGCTACATTTATCGCCGTTGACAAGTCAAAGCTGCTTTCCTCAAATACCCGTTCATTTGAAGTGACGGCAAGCGAAATGTGCGGAGGTGTTTTAACGATTTTTACCGAAGCTTAGAATGAGTTGCAATTTACAATTCCCGACGAAGACATTTTCAATCTAAGCTCGGATTTGTATTTTAAAGTTCCTCGCATCTTCAAACGGGCTTCGCAAAAAAAAAAAAATCAACACACAGGCAAAAGAAAAGGGCGTATCCATAATATATAGTTTAACTTCCAAGACCACATTTCGCACGTGAAGGATTTCAAAGGTCCGCGTAGCTTAGTTAGCCCGCTGACAGGCCCGTGAATTGACCGCTTTACAAATTATGAGATCATCGTTTCTCAGTCCCAGATCTCCTCGCTCCCCCCCGCTTCGTGTTCAAATTTATTTGAAACAAACTAAATTCACATCATAAATCCTTGCCTCTATAATATCATAACTTTTTTTACGGTTATCTTCGGGGCCTTTTTCCAAACGCAAAGGGTCCATATAAAGGTAACAAAAGTTTACATAATTAATCGTAAGTGTGTTTTAGTTTAAGTTTGGTTGCTTCACCATGACCCAACACAACTGGGTAACCTCGCGCCAGGAGGCAGCATGAGCCACAAAACGTCTTCCTTGGACAGGCGTGTAACAGATTCGACACAAGGTTTTTATTCGCGCTTGATTTAATTCCTTGTAGAACAGCTGTGGTCAGGATCCACAAAGAGTTACATACTTATATGCTCAAAGCAGCCCAAGGAAATCAGATAAGCTGATCAAAAATAAAATCAAAGCAACCTCATGTGTTCATCATAGTGCCTAAGGAGCTGGGAAGTACTGCCCAGTTCCTCCTGGCAAATCCAGCAAGTAAACGTTTCATCGTTATCTAAAGAATGAAGTTGCTGTCCAGTGTGCATTCTTTCATGCTTTTGTAGTGTTCCCTTTCGAGTAAAAGACTTTTGACACGTTTTGCATTGGTATGGCCTCTCTCTTCTGTGGGATCTCTCATGTATTTGTAGGTTCCTTTTATTAGAAAACCGCTTGTCACAAGTTTTACACTGGTATGGCTTCTCTCCAGTGTGGGATCTCTCATGTACTTGTAGACTTCCTTTTTGAGAAAAGCACTTGTCACAAGTTTTGCACCGGTATGGCTTCTGTCCAGTGTGGGATCTCTCATGTACTTGTAGATTTCCTTTCTGAGAAAAGCACTTGTCACAAGTTTTGCACCGGTATGGCTTCTCTCCAGTGTGGGATCTCTCGTGTACGTGTAGACTTCCTTTACAAGAAAACCGCTTGTCACAAGTTTTACACTGGTATGGCTTCTCTCCAGTGTGGGATCTCTCATGTACTTGTAGGTTCCTTTTATTAGAAAACCGCTTGTCACAAGTTTTACACTGGTATGGCTTCTCTCCAGTGTGGGATCTCTCATGTACTTGTAGATTTCCTTTTTTAGAAAAGCACTTGTCACAAGTTTTGCACCGGTATGGCTTCTCTCCAGTGTGGGATCTCTCATGTACTTGTAGATTTCCTTTCTGAGAAAAGCACTTGTCACAAGTTTTGCACCGGTATGGCGTCTCTCCAGTGTGGGATCTCTCGTGTACCTGTAGACTTTCTTTACAAGAAAACCGCTTGTCACAAGTTTTACACTGGTATGGCTTCTCTCCAGTGTGGGATCTCTCATGTATTTGTAGGTTCCTTTTATTAGAAAACCGCTTGTCACAAGTTTTACACTGGTATGGCTTCTCTCCAGTGTGGGATCTCTCATGTACTTGTAGATTTCCTTTTTTAGAAAAGCACTTGTCACAAGTTTTGCACCGGTATGGCTTCTCTCCAGTGTGGGATCTCTCATGTACTTGTAGATTTCCTTTTTTAGAAAAGCACTTGTCACAAGTTTTGCACCGGTATGGCGTCTCTCCAGTGTGGGATCTCTCGTGTACCTGTAGACTTTCTTTACAAGAAAGCCGCTTGTCACAAGTTTTACACTGGTATGGCTTCTCTCCAGTGTGGGATCTCTCATGTACTTGTAGGTTCCTTTTATTAGAAAACCGCTTGTCACAAGTTTTACAGTGGTATGGCTTCTCTCCAGTGTGGGATCTCTCATGTACTTGTAGATTTCCTTTTTGAGAAAAGCACTTGTCACAAGTTTTGCACCGGTATGGCCTCTCTCCAGTATGAGATCTATCATGTACATGTAGATTTCCTTTCCGAGAAAAGCACTTGTCGCAAGTTTTGCACCTGTATGGCTTCTCTCCAGTGTGGGATCTCTCGTGTACGTGTAGACTTCCTTTACAAGAAAACCGCTTGTCACAAGTTTTACACTGGTATGGCTTCTCTCCAGTGTGGGATCTCTCATGTACTTGTAGGTTCCTTTTAGTAGAAAACCGCTTGTCACAAGTTTTACTCTGGTATGGCTTCTCTCCAGTGTGGGATCTCTCATGTACTTGTAGGTTCCTTTTATTAGAAAACCGCTTGTCGCAAGTTTTACACTGGTATGGCTTCTCTCCAGTGTGGGATCTCTCATGTACTTGTAGATTTCCTTTCTTAGAAAAGCACTTGTCACAAGTTTTGCACCGGTATGGCATCTCTCCAGTGTGGGATCTCTCATGTACGTGTAGATTTCTTGTCTGAGAAAAGCACTTGTCACAAGTTTTGCACCGGTATGGCTTCTCTCCAGTGTGGGTTCTTTCATGTACTGTTAGACTTCCTTTTTGAGAAAACCACTTGTCACAAGTTTTGCACTGGTATAGCTTCTCTCCAGTGTGGAATCTCTCGTGTGCTTGTAGATCTCTTTTCTTAGTAAACCTTTTGTGACAGGTTTTGCACTGGTAGGGCTTTTCTCCAGTGTGGGTTCTTTCATGGACTCGAAGACTTCTCTTTAGTTTAAACTTCTTGTCACATGTTTTACACTGGTGTGGGTTCTCTACAGTGTGTGTTCTTTCATGTGTTCGTAGGTTTCCCCTATGAAAAAGCCTCATATCACATGTTTTTCACTGGTGTGGCTTCTCTCTAGTGTGTGTTGTTCATATACTCTTAGATTTCCTTTCTGAGTAAACCTCTTGTCACATGTTTTGCAATGGTATGGCATATCTCCAGTGTAGATTCTTTCATATACTTGTAGACTTCCTTGACGAGAAAACCGCTTCCCGCATGTTTTACATTAATAAGGCCTTTCTCCAGAGTGGGATCCTGTTCTTCGATTTCTCTCTTGTTTAAAATACTTGTATTGCATTTAAATTCCTTTTCCAGACACTGGTTGCTTCTAGGTATTGCAGATTCTTTGTAAAGTGATTTGATTTCCCGCTTTCTATGTACTTTGTCAGTAGAAGCATAAACTGGGAGACACTCCTTGATAGGAAAAGTAATCTCAAATGCTAGGAAAAAAAATTGTCCGCGTTAAGTTTGAATAGGCCAAGAAATTGAATGGAAAGTTGTGTAAAATATGTTTCAAACAGCAACACTCTACCAAGATAGGAAGGTTTATTATAACAATTGCCACGAACAAAGAGATTTACAGACAGTCCAATTGCTGGCCATGCCTCTAAAGGAGAACACAATATAGTTCCTATGATTTTTTCGGGTACTGCTTCCCACAGGAGGCTCCCCCTATGAGGGCCACATATGTTGCCGAGATGAGCAAGTAACCGAGTGAGCGAGAGAGACTGACAATAGAATTCTCATTTTAACCCAACTTCGTCCCAATGTTTCCTGGTGCTACTCATTCTTTGTTTAAGAGTGCTACAGAAAGTGATAAACATCTAAAAACAATTTTAGGATGGTCCATGAAAAAGCAAAGCCCTCAGTTGAAAGGGATGGTCGGCACATCATGAAAACTTAGTGGGAAAATTTTCTCCTTTTAATGAGATAGCAATTTACTGTTTTAATCAGTAAATTATGGCCAGTATCTTGCGAGACAAGTTTTGGGTCAGCCTCGGTGTAAAAATCTGACGAGGTTTTCTTTGTTTCATGAGGTATTGTTTTGCTGTACGCTATTGTTTAAAATGTTTTGTTGTCTTTGTTTTACGTCACTCATGAGCTTCACAGGTTTTTACACCGAGGATGAGCCTAATTTTTTCACTTCTTGCAGTAACACCACACTGGCATCTCTGGCAGTATGTAAAATTATATGAAAACAAGACTTTTTCTTGCAGAAATAGCACATCATAGAAATTTTGAAGAATTCAGAGGGAGAATTTTCATTTTTTGCAGTACTACTGCTCTAAAAAGCCATTAAATTTGCGAAGCGAGCAAAGTCTGGAGTTTAATGGGACAACCCTCTTTGATGGAATAACGGAATGTTTGAATGGCAAAATATCTAAGGGCACAGAATTAATTAAAACAAAAGTATCAAAAATATGAGATTGCAATAAAATAAGAAAACAATTTATAATTATTGGGAAAAATTAATAGGAGAATAGTTTAATCATTACTGGGGCCAAGAGGATAGACTAATAGGAAGAGTGAGAATTCTTGGGCTAGCCCCTCTCACTGCTATTTGCCCAGTCTGGCACTGGGCAAATTGACCAGCTGTGAGGACAGATTTGCCCACCTGGTTTGACCACCCAGAGGAAAGTTAAGTCCAGAAAGAAGTTCAGTTCAAAAAGTTTTGCCTACCTGTGAAAAACCATTTGCCCTCCTGCTAGAAAAATTAATGAAATCCCTGCCAACACTATTGTTATCATTATTATTATTATTATCAATGTAACATTATTTTTGGCCATTTAATTATCAGTGGAGTGTTAACTAGCCACTATATTCTTGAATAATCTTTCTCTTGTGGAAATATGGAAGAGGGCCCAGGTTTTCTGTTTTGAAACTTGAGACAAGTCTTCTGCAACATTACCGTCCAACATCATTAGCTCTTTTTAATCTCTAGCCCTTTTCTCGAGGTTTTTCCATCTCTAGCTCTTTTCAATGCTATAACAATTGTGCTATTTTAGTACCCACATGTAGTCTTAAGAATTCCTATTTCTTAATTTAAGACATAGTTGTCACTGTGTTAACAGTTTGTTCAATGACCTTGTCAGATGGAATAGGCAGTCCACCTGTTACCATCAATTCTTATATGGCTGTGTCTCACAAGGACTGGGAACTACCGAATTCACGAATTTGATTGGCTGAAATCAATATTAAAAGTGGTCTAGATTTTCCCATCTAGAACTTGTCTAGAAAAAAAAAGGGACAAAGAATAAAAAAAATTGGTATAAGACAGCCATATTATAAACACCTTATTAACCGAGCTAAGTCGGTCTGTATGGGAGGATCTTGACCAAGGTCACTGGTACAGACCTCACTGCGTTCAGTCTGTACTGGTGACCTCGGTCAAGATTCTCCCATAGAGACCTCTTGCTCGGTTAAGAGGAACTAAGTATTAAAGTGCAAAGTACCAAAAGTGGATGACAGAAATTTTTTATGGTGAAAACAAAAAAGATTTCCAGTATACTTTACCAGAGAAGTCTTCTTTAAAGGTAACAGAAAATGATGGCAAATTTATAAATTGGAAACATTTCCAACTTTACTGTACACTCTTACATCAAATCCCCTCAATGAGTATAAAAATTTTCAAACTACAATTTTGCCCATTTGTGATTTTCAAATTTTTGGACTTCATTAGAGAAAACAAATTTTCCTTTTTCTCAAAATACATGTCTCTTTTTTCTTCTATTGAAAAAAATTTCTATTGCTTAAATTACCTATATTTATCTACAGTTCTCTGTGAAAGAAACTCTTTCATATAGCATTGGGTGACAAAGGAACAGCCATCTTAAAAGAAGCAGGATTTACCAACTCATGGTTACTCCAAACCTTCCCAGATGCATTCACGAAAAAAATTGGTGAGTGCTTCATAGCTCAGTTGGTACTTCTCCTTGAAAACTTGCAGAGCATAAAAAATATTTCAAGTTTTAAAAGGAGAGTCGCCCATTTTCTTGAAAACTTACTTAAATGGATACAAACACATCTTTTAACCTGTATATGAACTCATGTAAATATTTTATGTTTTTATTGTTATCATTTTTTTTGCAACACATGTTGACATTTCTTTGCCCCATTGTACTTGTAATTTATCATTGAATATTTGCTATCAATGTATATTATGACAGAATAACCTCAGATAGGGGAGCCCTGATAAAGTGTATGTATTGTATTCTACTTGGTGTCCAGGACCCAAACAATTGAATCCGTCAAAGGTTAAATTTTTTTTAGCCTTCCTTATTGCAATTGCTTGAATTGCAACTCACCTGGTAGCATCTTTGTTTTACTTGATAACTGTTGAAAATATGCTTTTCATTGAGATAACCTCTTTGAATTGTTTAAGATATGATTAATGACAATGGAAATCTTTTTAAAGTTGAGGAATTCCAAATTACAATTTAAATAAAAACAACTCTCTTCCATATTTTTAACTGATAGCAGCATTTCCATCAGATTTGAAAAAGAAAGCCCAAATGGCTAAAACTCCTGAACCAGAGCAACAGAACACTAGGGCAGTTTCTTGTAAGTCCCAGTAACTGAACAGGTGTAAAGCCATAATTTAAAATCAAAAGTTAGCGATAGAGAAGCAAGGTCTAGCACCCTAAAAAGTCCAGGGCAACCCTAAAAGCCAGAATGGTGGAATAGTGGAAAATGACCTCAAATCCTAAAACACGGAACAGCAGAAAATGACCCCAAATGCTAAAACACGGAACAGATGTTAGGGCATGTTGCACGAATTTTGTACAAAGACACTCAAGCACTTGGCTCATTTATTCTCATGACGATAAAGCGCATGACTAAAATTAAGTATTATTAATTATTTTTCTTTTACTGACTGGTATGAATAATAATGAACCATTATACATGAAAGATACACCTATAGAAAAAATAAAAAAACCAAATAAGAATTAATTAGCCATGTGATTTACATTTGTGTATTTTAATAATGGGGAGCTTAAGCAACCCCAACGACGAATGGAGGATGACGACTGCAAGTAGCGAGAACCTCACTGCGCAAGCGCGAACCAAGAATTCCGTCGTCTTATCATCGACGAGTTGAGATGGACCAGTTGCACCTTGTCGTGAACTTCTGAACTTCAAAGCAGTTTTTCTCATCAAAAGGTGTGGCTTTATTGTCGTTTTTTTGACAGTCTATGGCCGGTTGGAGTTTGTATTTGCTTCTTCGGTTGATTTAAACCTCAGTTCAGTTTTCTAAACAAATAAAATTCGAAAACCCACTAATTCATTTTCCTTCCTCCGCACAACAGATGTCAAGTCAAGCAGTGAAAGCGACCACCTTAGGTTTAAATTTATTTGAGTATATTTTATGACAGAGTGCTGTTTATCATTTGTATTGAATGAAAAGGTTTAAATGACAGTGCAATACGCCTCTGCGTTCGGTCAAAAGCTGTGTGTATGGAACTGCTGGTTTATTGCTGCTAAAACATTTTGCGTGTTGCTGTTCTTCCATCGAGACACTTTAAACAGCAAAGAATTCTTCAGATCGGTGTGTCAACATGAGTTTAAATACCTCTCAGGTTTTGCAAATCTATTTTTGAAATGTTTGATAAAGATCTAGATTTACAGCCATAAAAATTATTCCAACAAAATCACACGGGAAAAAATAGTATTCTTGTGTGAAGCGCGACGACTGATCTGTGCCGATCGCTAGCTAGCATTGACTAAATTGACAGACTTGTGTCATTTGCCCGCCAAAGGAAGGAGCATCAAAGGTAGAACATATAAGGCTAACGCATGTTGAAAATCAGGCAAGCCTTGGGCAAAATAGGTTTGTTTATACCAGCAACACTTAGAACTGAATTTAAATCTCATATAACTTCCGTAAAATTTATATTTTAAACTTTTATCATGCGCAAATTATTGTAAATAAAGCTAAAGCTTAATAATTCCTTGGACTTTTGATGTTCAAGAATTGAAAAACCTATACTCTCGAACTTCCGATATAGGTGAAAATTTGATCCAGGACTGAGAAGAAGGTTTTGGAGGTCTCTGAACGATGTCATTTCTTAAACTGACGAAGTGAGAATAAACAATAATTTCAGACGCCGTCGTCCTTGAGCAACCTCACTGCTTAAGTTTCATTTTCCCGCTAAAAACGACGTCCTCGTTCCAGATCCTCCGTGATTACTTGACGTCGTCGTTGTCCCTTTCGTCATGGTTGCTTAAGCTCCCTAATTTAACAATTATTTAAGTCATTCACAATAACAAGACATAATTCTGTAATTCTGCAATTAGAATGACACCAAGAAACTGAAGCATGTGTGTTGTGAATATTGAAAGCAATGATAATTAAATGCTAATTAATTCCTCTTTAGCTTTTTGCTTTTTTCTATGACAACCTTATTGCAATTAGTTGTAGCTGGGTTTTCACATTGTAAACCTGTTTAGAGTTACCTTTGTTATGCTAAATTTGCCACGAGTTTTAGTCGTGGCATAAAGTCGCACAGCATTTGAAAACTACCTTGACATACCACATTATACAATAAACAATTAGAACATGTTTCTTTTTTCTATTTATTTAATTTAATGATTCACCCGAAGGTGGGCGTAAATACAATAGGACTCTAAGTCCCCTCCAAGATATTTACACCAAACCGTATAGTCCCAAACGGTAAATTAGATTTAAAATCCCAACCCAAGGCATTAAGAAAAAGAACAAACATATAGTACATATTTTACAACTGACTGCAGAATTAACAAGAACAAACTGTAAAAGCATTAACTTTACGACATTTAGGACAAATCAACTTAAAGGTACGAACATTATCTCCATCAAATACTTGATTTAACCTAAGAAAATAGAAAGATTTGAGCTTAGTTTTAAAACAAGACAACAAAGTTTCCTGGTCACATCTGCATTGATTTAATGGAACAATAACACCTCATATGCTTGTAAGTGTGAGAAATATCACAGGAACATTTTCAGGCTTCTCAAAATAAACACCGTTCAGCCCCAGCTCTAAACTTAGACTAGCACAAGAACAAGCCCTCGTTATGAGCCCTTCAATGCGAGCGTTACTTCGTCCATGAACAAGTTTTGGGCCTTAAGTAACACTAGGAGAAGGGATGTTTGCATGGGGTCATGCGCATGGGAATTTCTCATGGCCATAGAGTTTACAATTTGCAATTTGTTGAGGAACGGAAGAAATCTGCTAAACAAATTGGTGAAAAGGCCTCTTTTTTTGTCAGGAAAGTTTATTTCTTCCCGGCACTAATATGTCAGCCGTAAACTTAATAGTAGGGAGACGGTGTTTGGACACCTGGTCGCGAAGAAATTCTCACACCATGAGAAATTCCCACGCGCGTGACCCCCTTTATACCTCTCTTCACGTGGACTAAGAAATGCTTGTATTGAAGGGCTCGTAACGATGGGTGCTTTCCATTCAACAAAAATCATGGGTTCAAAATGTGGGCATTTTCGCTGGCCGAATGGAACCCGTCCGACTGTATCCAAGAGGGCAATCCCAAAGTGAATTCCTAGATTTTCGAACACTTATCCCGGAACTTTTCCCGTTCCATTTGATTTCAGACCAGAAATCTCAAAAATTTTGGTCAAATAGAAAGCGCCCTAAGGCTTGCTCTCACGCTAGTCTAAGTTTGGAGCTGGGGCTGAACGTCGTTATATTTGAGAAGGCTGAAAACGTTCCTGTAATGTTCTCACATTTACGAGCGTTTGAGATATTTATGTTTCATTAAATTAAAGCCCAAGTGACCACGAAACGTATCAAAGTTACAAATGTTTATTGTGATGTGGTATGTCAAGTTCAATAGTTTTCGCATGCTGTGCGACTTTTTCTGCTGCGACTAAAACTCATGGAAAATGTAGCATAACAAAAGGTAACTAAGCACGCGAAAACGCTGCTATCTTTCATGCATAATGGTTCATTATCATTCATACCACTCATTAAATGAAAAAAAAATAATAATAATAACACTTAATTTTAGCCAAGCGCGTTCTCGTCGTGGGGATGAATGAGCCAAGCACTTGAGTGTCTTTGTACAAATTTGTGCAACATGCCCTGACATCCTTTCCGTGTTTTAGGAATTGGGTCATTTTCCGCCGTTCCGTGTTTAAGGATTTGGAGTAATTTTCTGCCATTCCGCCCTTCTGCCGCTCCGGCTTTTAGGGTCGCCCAACCAGTCTATCTTGTTTCTTTAGCTGAGAGTGTTATGGTAGAATTCTCAAAACTTTTGATATCCCCATCTCCAATGAAAACAAAACAACTTTACGGGACTATCGATATAATAATTAGTCCTCGACTTCGAATGCGTGGGAGCGCGGAGCAATCGATTCTTACGGTCAAACGTGGCCAGGAAGTCTGAAGTTGCCTCGCGAAAAAATACTCGGTAATACAACACATCCAAACGTCTAATGATAGGAAACAAACCCAACCATTACTGTCTACGCTTACCTTAGATGTTTACCTACTTTCCACAGTGATTTACATCAAGACAATGGTACCGAAGTCAACCCACGCAACTGACACCATCCCACAGATGCAACTTTATTCCCAGATTCCCTCTCTTTTCTCATGGAAAAGGAAGGGAAGACACTGGGAACGAGATTGGTAAAAAAAATACGTGCGTCTGAAAACGTGCACGGAAACGATTTCTCGTGCAATTTGGTGTAAATAAGAACTTGTAAATTTTTTAAAGTCTTTAAAAAAAAAATTATCTTGCTTTTAACACCAAATTGCACTAAAATCATGCGATTACCCATAGTGATATGGAGGGGAACAGGTTGGAAGAAACCCAGGAGAGCAGGAGGCGGGAGAGGGCGGAAAGCGGGAGCAGAAATTAAAAGCTACACGTTTTTATCGCTATTATTATTAACTCTGATTCTTCTTGATTCTTCTGTCCTGTCACCATTAGCGCCAGATCCAATCCAGGTTCTGAGGCTCCAATGGGGTAGTCATGGTCTTCATGAATTCGATCGATAGAACTTTTTGGAGGATGTGGCTTGATCCTAGGAGGTTGATCTTTCGAAGTCCTGTGATGTTAAATTATTATTATTATCATTATTATTATTATCCCTACTTTTTTATTCCAAACAAGAGAACAATAAAAAAAATATAATACATCTACATCTACGTTTTATTAAAGTCTATAAAAGGGAAGGCCCATCACCAATAGACTAATACAAAAAATACTAAAAAAAAATTACATTGCACTTACATACAGCAACGAAAAAAGGGAAAAAAAAAAACAAAAAGCTAAATTTTACATTCATTTACTGCATTGCATTAAGTAAAATTAGGTAGCTAGGGTTAAAATTACAACATTCAAGATAAATAATCTTTATCTTTATTGTTGGTTGTGGGTTGGTGTAACTTATATGAATGAAATAAAAATAATTAAAACGGCTCAGACAGAAAAAAAGTTACGTGTACATGTATACGTTGGTGTAAGGCCTCAGTAAAACCACTTTTGTAGTGATTTGGTAAAATTCCCTTCTCTATTCTTCTCTTAGTTACATGATACGTCATAAATGAACTCATAATTTCCAAAACATATCTCATCCTCTTAGGGACCAGTCCCTACTTACTGCTTAGCAATGACCAGGTTGGAGGATTTTGAGTTACTCCTTACTGCTTAGCAAGGACCAGGTTGGAGGATTTTGAGTTACTCATACGTACGTACGTACGTACCTACCTACCTACCTACCTACCTACCTACCTACCTACCTACCTACATACATACATACATACATACATACATATGTTAATTGACCCCTCCCCATGAGGGCTTTTCAGGGACAATTCCCTCCCAGCAACCACCCCAGGGGAGGACATCCATCACACAGTAATCTCGTGCATGGGAAATTAACGTCTCCTACCCCTAACCCTGCAGGAGACGGGACTTCCATTTATTCGTCCCTGTCCGAGAAGACTAGAGTATCTAACCATTTCTTAACAGAAAGGTGGCATATTCTTCTCACTTGTTTTAAGATCTTGAGTGTTGGTCCGGCCAGGGCTCGAACCCTCGACCTCCCGTACAAGGGGAGGGAGGGGGGATCCGTTGTCACAAATAGAGTATAGCGGGGCAACAATAGAAAATTACTGCCAATCAGGGAGAATCATAAGAACATCACAGAGCAGTATGGGGGGATCAGGTGAATTTTAACATGATACAACTAAACTTGTCCAAATTCCCCCACATTCCCCCCCCCCCCCACAATAAAAAATGGCCAGTTCCTCTTTAGGCTTCAAGAAACTCAAAATACTCCTGACCTGAAAAACAGTTTGCAAGTTACCTTTAAGTTAATAACTGAGAGCAAAATTCTTAAAAAAAACATGAGTTCATAACACAACCTTATATGACCAACTTAGTCATCTTTGCCTTGATTACCTGTCGCCATACTTAGCAAAATAAACAAAACAATTTGTATAAATGAATGTTTAATTGTTTTTCTCACAATGTAAAAGTCAGGGATGTCAATGTGTATCTGGATTGCTTTGTATTGTGTGATAAAATTTGTATCATGAAAATTTGATACAATAAAATAAAATCTGTTATAATAAAGTTTGTCTATGCAAACCATCAGGTTCTACAACTAAAGCAGTTTTAACCAGGTTACTCACTATTCGACTGAAATACCTTCTCCCCCAGACCCCCAGAGAGACCAAGAATTAAAGGGGTCCTGCCAGGGTTTTAAGATGCATGCAAACCCTTAATTTCACAGGGATACAGAGAAATTTTAAGTTGATGAGCTGATCAATAATAAATCAGAGCAATTTCATGTTTTCATCATAGTGGCTAAAGAGCTGGGAAGCACTGCCCAATCCTGCAAGTAAATGTTCAATAATACACTCAAGAATATGGCTACTGTCCAGAGTGCAATCTTTCATGTTTGTGCAGTCCTGACTTTTGATTGAAAAACTTCTGACAGCCTTTGCACTGGTGTGGCATCTCTCCAATGTGGGTTCTCTCATGTTCATGTGGATGTCTCCTCTCTCCAAAACACCTAAACCAAAATTTGCACTGACGGCTCCTCTTTAGTATGGGGTCTTTGTATAAACGACTTGTTACAAGTTTTTCTGTGATACGTCTTCTCTCCAGCGTGGGTTCGTTCATGTACTTGTAGATTTCCTTTTTGAGAAAACCACTTATCACAGGTTTTACACTGGTATGGCTTTTCTCCAGTGTGGGATCTTTCATGTCTTCATAGATTTCCTATTTGTGTAAACAACTAGTTACATTTCTTGCAATGGTATGGCTTCTCTCCAGTGTGGGATCTCTCATGGGTTTGTAGACTTCTTTTCTGGGGAAAGCACATGTCACAAGTTTTGCACTGGTATGGCTTCTCTCCTGTGTGGAATCTCTCATGGACTTTTAGATCTCTTTTTTGAGTAAACCGCTTATCACATGTTTCACAGTGGAATGGCCTCTCTCCAGTGTGGGTTCTTTCATGGCTTTGTAGAGTTCCTTTTCGAGAAAATGTCTTGTCACAGGTTTTGCACTGGTATGGCTTCTCCCCAGTGTGGATTCTTTCGTGTAATTGTAGAGTTCCCTTATTGGTAAACCATTTGTCACAAGTTTTACACTGATATGGCTTCTCTCCAGTGTGGGATCTCTCATGTGCCTGTAGATTTGCTTTTTGTGTAAAACATTTTTCACAAGTTTTGCACTGGTATGGCTTCTCTCCAGTGTGAGATCTCTCGTGTACCTTAAGATTTCCCTTTAGTGTAAAACACGCATCACAAGTTTTGCACTGGTATGGCTTCTTTCTACAATGGCATCTTTCATGTACCTGTAGATTTCCCTGTTGTGCAAAGCACTCGTCACAAATTTTGCACTGGTATGGCTTTTCTCCAGTGTGGGATCTTTTATGGACCTGTAGATGCCCCTTTTGTGCAAAACACTTATTACAAGTTTTGCATTAAATGCCTTTTCCACACACAAGTTGCCTTCAAGTTTTGTTGATTCTTTATACAATACTTTGATTTTCCACTTTCTCTGCACCTCAATAGTGCGAGACATTTTAGTTTGCCATGTAAGCATCAGCCGAGAAACGCTCTTTGCCAGCAAAAGCTATCTGCAATGCTAGAGGAAAAGAAATACATACCTTCAGGAGTATATTTGACAGGGTTTTACCTTTGAAATTCAGTACCAATCAATTAAATTCAAATAGCCAGAGAAAATGGGTGGCATTCTTGGTAAAAATTTATTTCAAACAGTAATACTCTTATATGAAAGGAAGTTTCACCATAACAATTTCCATTAACAAAGGTATTTCCAGACAGTGCAACTGCTGGCCAGCACCCAAAAAAGAGAGGTGTAATTAAGTCAGCACATATAGAAAGAAGTGTATCAAAAACAAGTTCTTTGAAATAGCTTCAGGCAACTGCTGAATAAAATCTACTCCAGACCTTTTTTTTCTAACAACTACTCTATGAGAATATACACAAACTAATCAAATGACTGAGGCCTTAAACTGATGTAAAAAGTAACAATTTTTTTTAAACTTTTTTAAAAAGTCCACGCTTTCACTGACCTAACGATGCCGTTAATCAGCAAAAGCTTGGATTTTTTAAAATGTTTTAGAAAAATTTTAGTACTTTTACAACACTTTAAGGCCTCATACAATTAGTTTGTATATGTTGAAGTTCAATCTTATCCTCGAGTTTAATTTTTTCCAAACCAGTTCAATTTTTTTGAACCAGTTTAATTTTTTTTTAACCAGTTTAATTTTACTGATTAGGGTTAAGCACTCCTTTTACTGATTAGGGTTAAGCACTCCTTTTACTGATTAGGGTTAAGCACTCCTTTTACTGATTAGGGTTAAGCACTCCTTTTACTGATTAGGGTTAGGTTTAAGGTTTAGGATTAGGGTTAGGGTTAGAGTTAGGGATGGTACCCAATGCTTTTCCAGCCAGTCAAACAAACAACACCAGTATTGATACACAGTAATGGCTTTTTTACTCCTTGAAACAAAATGATGAATTGACAGAACCTTGTAATAAGTATTACTTGACAATTCTTTAAATAGATTAAATAGCTTTCTTGCATGCGGCAGAGAATGTCAGCTCAGTAGTGTAATCAAGTTCAATGTTCTGAGTGGTAGCTGTGTAAGTATTTAAACAGGTGGGTGAAATTAATGTGTTTATTCTACCAAATTTGTTTACAATTTCTTCAATTTTTCCCAGAAGAAGATTTGAATGTAGAGGTGATGTCTTGTCAACACAGTCAATTTTTATAGAGACACTGTCTCCAACTTTAAATTTTCTCAGTTGGGCTTTTTTTTGGCTTTGGGTTACCATTTCGTTATTGTACTTTTCCTGATTTTCAGTTATTTCTTGACATTTTTTTTTTGGTTTTTCCTCATGATTTTCACATTCTCTATGGCTTTTAATACCATAAACAGCCTCATATGGCATCATCTTTATTGCTCGATGGTAGCTTATGTTTCTAGTATAAGCTGCTTCTAATGTTTTTTGACACCATTTCTGAACACTTGAGGAAGAGGTGCTCATTATTAATGCTCTCGTATCCTCTTTCAAGGATCTATTTGATCTTTCAACCAAACCTTGAGTGGTTGGAGTGCGTGGAGAACCATGAGCCAATTTAATGCCATTTTCTTCACAAAATGTTTCCATCTTTTTGTTTGCAGATTATTTACCATTGTCGGTTAGGATTTTTTTAGGAAAGCCATAGGTGTAGCAGTAGCGTTTGAATCCGGTGAGTACTTCATCGGCAGACTTGGCACTCAGAGGTGTTATGCAAACATACTTAGTATGATGGTCAGTTATGTTCATGGCCTATGTGTGCTTTTCGGTACAATCACAAGGACAGTTAAGGAAGTCCATTAAATCTATCTCTAAGAGAGATAGAATTATGTCGGAGATTGAATAGGTTTATCAACAACCTTAACACGGCTAGTAACCGACTGCTGCTCGGCATGAATTGGACACAGACCAACAAATATGGCTACCACTTTCACATTGACTTCGGAATAGTTGTTTATTGATCCATTTACAAGTTATTTATCGACCCCGATGAGCAGTGCGATTGTGAGTGAGAGCCAACACATTATGAATTTCCCTCTTAGGGACGACTTTTTTCTTGTTTTGCGTTATTATTGAGTTTTCTGAATACGCCCACTGCTTTCTTATGGCTGTTGATTTCTCCCACTTCAACAGCCTGGGTTCTTCGGATTAAATTCCAAGCTGTGTCTCATCCTGGTATTTGAGATAGGCTTTTGCTTTATCAAAGAATGAATCCTCAATAAAAAGCATTATCTGCGATTCCTTTTTGGCCTGTTTGTTTTTTAAGGTGTTCAACTGTTCGTAAAATATTTCTCTTGGTACACATGGTACATGAGGTTCAGTCATGTTTCGAGCTCGAAGTCCTGGTCTCTACCAAATGCGCATGTTTTTTTCTTTATGAATAATTCAAGAAGAGGTTTGGCCGAGGGGAGCGAGGTCTGGGGCTAAATAAAAGATCCTGTGGGGTGGGGTAGGTTATGTTCTCAAGGAAAATTGTGTGGATGACAGGTTATTAGAGAGAATAACTAGATGAGAAATTGCAGGGAAATCTTCATCATTTTTCTCTTTCATCTTTCATTTGATTCTTTTTCAGACCCCCCTCAAAAGCCATTCCCCTATTTTTCATCCACACCCCAAACAGAAAAGGCCCTTTTTCAGACAGTTGATTAACAAAAACTGGTTCAAAAAAAATTGAACTGGTTTGGAAAAAATTAAACCAGAGGATAAAATTGAACTACAACATTTACTTTAACAATGCTACTGAAGGACAACATGGACAGCTTATACTCTGAGAGTAGCCACTATGTTACACTGTCTATAAGAGTGAGTGTAAGTTGTCCAATCTTTGTTTTGACTTCAGTTGACGCAGACGAGTGGTAATTTTGCATTGTGTTGTCTATGTGGCTCAGTGGTAGAGAGATTTGGGTTAGGGATCTGACGGTCTGGGTTCGCACCCTAATGGGAAAATTCAATTTCAGGACTAGTTTGATAGCCCTTCATAAGATCTATTCTGCTTGCATAGCCATTGGCCAGGCAAAATTAGATCCCTATTAGTACGCACCGTCTTTAAATTGTATTTGAAATGATACACTAGCTCGATCTGTGACCTCGATCTGCAGCTGTGCAGAATATCACTCAAAATGGCTTGAGTTCTGGAGTAATAACGAAATGGTAAAACGTCCCACCCAACCATTAATGCAATCGCAGATTATAAAGCAAAATTTCACATTTCCTCTCTTACCTTAGATGTTTGTAAGTTCTCTAAGACAAACACGACGAACGCCATGAGGTACAGCTTCTCTTCATCTCTCTTGTTTTTTGAACGGAGAAGAGAGGACACTGGGAATGACATAAGCTGATTCTCAGATGTGGTACAAGACCATATCTTACACCACCCGCTCTCAAAAATGGTGGGTCAAGAATTCCAAGAAGTAACTAACCATGAGGAGTCCCTCTCTGGTGCATCGCTGCTAGCCTCTGCCCTGAAGAATCAAGGTGTGGAATACATGTTTGGAGTTGTAGGAATACCAGTCATAGAGATCGCAGGGGCTGCACAAGCAGAGGGAATCAAATACATTGGCATGAGAAACGAACAAGCAGTAAGTGTGTAACTTCTCCTTTTACGAGCTATCATTGCAAGTAGTCTAACTTGTGATTCCACATTCCTTTTTTTTTGGTGGGGGGGGGGATGCAGTCGTGTGGCAGTGTAAGAATCGGTGGTCTCGTTAAACCGACGGCTGACGACTCCCACGCTGTTATTCTCACTATCTTCCCCTCCGATACCCCTCCCCCTCCGCGCTGTTGGTCTCACCATGCCCCCTCCCCTCCCTCCCCCGTGCTTTTCGCTGCACTATCTCCCCCTGTCCTTCCCCTTTTCCCGAGATAAGAATACTTGATGCAGGTTACAGGTTGCTTGGTCCAAGAATAATTTGTACAACATGAGTGAACTTATCTTTACAGGCGTGTTATGCGGCATCCGCAGTTGGATATTTGACTGGACGGTGAGATATTCGGTTTGTTTTAGATCAGTTTCTTGATTAATCATTCAAGGATTTGACCATACAACTTTCCATGGGCTAATTTGGATCCATGAAAATGGAAGATAGGAAAAAAAACCTTGAGAAATTATTTGTCTCAAATGCCAAATTCAAACCAATCATTAACAATAAAATGTGTTGAGCCAAAACAGAAAGACGCCAACTTTATATAGAAGATTTAACCCTTTAAACCCTGTGAGTGATGACCAATGTCCAATTTTTCCTGACAGTGACACTGCTGAATGTTCTGATCAATATGTTAAAGGAATTGATCACCAACCTAAGAAGTTTTAATTATTAAACAAATAAGATGTTTAGAAAGATGCTTTTTGGCCTAGTCACAAGGGTGGGACAAAGAGAACTTTTGAGTCCCCATGAGGAATCGAACCTGAGTCCTTCAGATTCGGTGCTCCGATGCCCTACTGAGCCACAGAAACTCTATGGCGAGCAAGGCCCATTACAAAGTCTATATTTGACAGGTGTTCTGTATAATGCTAGGATCGGCAATGTTGAAAGCATCATGTCTTGCAAAGAATAAAAAAGATGGTAAGTTTTGAGCTGGGTAAAGAAATATCTTTCTATATTTTTTTACCAAGCTGAAAAACTTACCATCTTTCTTATTCTTTACAAGAAGATAATTATTTGTTAATCACTTCAGGGACTTTAACCCTTTTCACTCCCTAGATCCTCTTAAGAATTCTCCTTACTGTCTGCCATAGAATTCTTATCATGTAAGTTTGAAGAATTTGGTATTGGATCAACTAAAAATACCCTTGTTGATAGTTTTCTTTATTCTCATCACTTGTCTGCTTGATATTGTATTGATGTTGTAAGGAGAAATTCTGTCTTGGTCACTGATGGGAGGTAAAGAATTAAGGGTTGAGTTGTGAGACTAGAGGGTTGTTAACACTATTCTGTCCGTACCCTCCAGACTTGCACAGTTTGTCTGTAATTCTGTAAACCAGTCTACATGAAGTAGGGACTGATAGTATAGGCATTGAAATGATGATGAAAAATTTCTACAAGACACATGTCCAGCCGTGTTCATTTATGAACTATCTGAATGGTTGTTTGCAGACCTGGTGTCTGTCTCGTAGTTTCTGGTCCCGGATTATTACATGCTCTTGGAGGAATGGCAAACGCAATGAGTAACTGTTGGTAAGTTTGGAGAGATTTTTATGAGACGATGTTCTTTAATCTATAATGAAGTACTCCTAAAAAAATTTGAAAAATGATTTGTTTGTGCTTATAGAAAACAAACTACCTTGACCAACAAAATAGTAAAAATAAAATAAATTAAAACTTTAAGCTTATCTGTAAGGATGGAAGATCCTGAATAGTTGAATTTCTGGAAAACTGTTAATCATTCTTTGGTATCAAATGCTTCCTTTCTGAACCTTTAAAAAAAATTGCCACATTTTTTTAGTTGGTTAACTTTGAGCACAATCATCAAATAAAAAAGGTGTTATCCATTAGTTACATTTACAGCAGTGGGGAATACTGATGTTGGGGTGTAAAGAATATTGTTAAAATGATTGTTCTTTAGGCCTGTTTTAGTGATTGGTGGGTCAAGTGATGTTGATCAAGAAAGTATGGGTGCTTTTCAAGAGTTTCCACAGGTTTGTAAGTACTCAATACTTTTTCGTGGCTAGATTTTATTTTTAGGGCCTCATTGTTTGAAATAGCACTATCAGCAATACTAAAAAAACACCTATTAGGCAGCTTTAAAATCATTTTACTCCCAAGATCTCATAAGTATTACTCTCTATAGTCTACCATACAAGCCTTGTGATGTTAGCCCCGAGAATTTGGTTTTGGATCACCTAATAATCCCCTAATTGATACTTTCTTTATTATCAACACTTGTCTGCTTGACATTGTATTGATTTTGTATGGAGAAATTCTTTCTTGGTCACCCGTGAGAGTTTAATGATTAATGTAATTTAATTGAGTTTCAGACAGACCATCCACCCATCTGAGGGGTATGCCTGAACATGTTACGGAAGAATGTATCAAGGGCTGATTTATTCTTTTCTGCAACCCATATGAAATTTTACTCCCTAACTAAGTTTTTATGAATACCAAATAATGCAGCCACTTGAAATTACAATCTGAAATGTGCTGACTTCATGCATATACATGCATTGTTCTTCAAGGCACTTCTTTTTTGTGGTACCCAAATTATGTTGAATAAGTATAATTTCTAATAAGGGGAGTGTTTTCAGTGTTGCAAATCTAACGGACCAGAACTCTCACGGTTTATCACACTTTCTATTGGTTTTCTTTATAAGATTCCTATTAGATGAAACTAGTAAAAGTCACTGTTAGAATAAGTGCTTCTCCTTACACAGGTTAGAACATTTGTTATCCCATAGAATGTTAACCGCCTCCTGGTTAGCTCAATTGGTAGGGGGCCGGACTGTTGTGCGGGAGGTCGAGGGTTCAAGCCCTGGCTGGACCAACACTCAGGGTCTTAAAATAACTGATGAGAATTTGCTACCTTTCTATAATATCAAGAAATGGATAGATATTCTAGTCTTCTCAGATAAGAACGAATAAACCGAAGGCCCCGTCTCCTGCAGGGTTAGGGGTAGGAGACATTAATTTCCCACGTACGAGATTACTGTGTGGTGGATGTCCTCCCCTGGGGTGGGATGGGTGGGTTTACTGGGCCCGCAGTAATTGGCACAAGCTGTTGCGGTGTCCCTACCTATCAGCGAATCTAATAAATTAAAAATTGAATTATGGTAAACACTTACACTCCCAGAAGTAATTAACATGTAACTTCTACCTATAATATCCATACATTATCCAGCAAAAAGGTAATGAGAATACTCAAACTTATCACTGACAGGTAGAAGTTGTTACCTTGATCTATTCTTCTAACCAAAGTACAGGGAAATGTGTCTAGCAGTTTGAGGAGAGAATTAACAACTAGAGTTCCAGGGTAAAACTCCTTGTAACTCGTCAACTTTCTATAAAAGGTTTTGATATCAATTTATACACCGGTGGGGAGAGAGACAATGTCAGAGTAAAGTGTCTCACCCAAAAACACAATGCAAAGACTCCGCTTCAATGATCTTTTAAGCTACAGTCCAGTATAACTGCCAATAGACCACTGAATTAGCTAGCTTTTCCAATTGCCAAAGAACTCTTATAATAAATAATAATCATAATAATCTTTATTTCATGTGGGTAGAAACCCTTAGCAGAAGCTAGTTTACAGGTTTTCCACAAAATAATATTAAAGAAAAAAGAAATATGCATATATATATATTTATATATATATATATATATATTTATATATATATATATATATATATATATATATATATTGTGGGAGGAAAAAGACAAGTAAACTACAAGTTCATCCCTACAAGCCTGTTTCGTGGTCGCCCACTCATCAGGGGATGACCACGAAACAGGCTTGTAGGGATGAACTTGTAGTTTACTTGTCTTTTTCCTCCCACAATATATACTTCGCTCTACTTCTATGTATTGAGCACTGTTCTACGAAAATCAAGTCACACTTTATATATATATATACATATATATATATATATATTTATTCAAAACTAGATCATTGGATAATGCAATTCAAGACTTTTTATTGGCTAAGCCATTATGGTATATGAGCCAATATACCATAATCTAATATCTGTACATTGTAACATCTGGTCTCTTCTTACAAAATAAAATCAAGAAGATTTGTCTAATATCTTAGGGGCATTTTTTTTAATAAAACAAATATTCCTCTTGTGCTTTTTGGATAGGAGATGATTATAGCCAACTTGGTGCAACGCGCTGTGTTGGCTATCTATCATCTCATATTCAACACGCACTCATGGAATAATTGTTAAATATATCATTGAGAAACTTTTAATTACCAAAGAAGCATATCAGAGCGCACAGTTGTTCTCTCTGGCACCTTTCGGCTTGAATAAGCACCAGGAATTTCACTCCAAAAAAAGAATGAACTATAATTAATGTGGAGATTTTTTTCAAATTGGGCGGGCATCAAAGGTCCCAGTCTCAGCTTTGATTGGGAATTTTGGTACAATTCTCACCTTATTTCAACGCTGGTTCCTTAACATTTTCAGTGGATTTGACAATTTTTTAATTTCTATGTTTGTTTTTCTTGTAGAGTGTGATAATTTTTCACGTAGTAATTACTGTTTTTGTTAATATGTGTTATCACGCTCTTTTTGTAAACCTATTTAAGGAGTTTGTAAGTTATTGTATTACAACTGATGAAGGTCTCAGACCAAAACATTTTTTATTAAACATTTTAGATTTTTTATTGAGTATATGTCTTCCTTCGCTCGAAGTTGTCCGTCCTCGTGTGCCACATTACTTCTCCTATTATTTATCGAGGTTTGGACTGCGAATCCTTTTGGATCCTTCTGGCGCAGCGTCTCTGTTGGCTCGAAGCCTGTTAACTTGTTATTATATATATATATACTTAATTATATAATGTGTGGTAGGCAGAAAAAAACAACTGCATATACATCCCTACAGACCTGTTTCGTGGTTGCCCAGTCATCAGGAGATTGTAATGATTGTGGATTTTAGGATAAGTGCTTCTCCTTACACAGGTTAGAATGTTATCCCATAGAATGTTAACCGCCTCCTGGTTAGCTCAATTGGTAGAGGGCCAGACTGTTGTGGGGGAGGTCGAGGGTTCAAGGGGATTTTAATTATCCCCACTCATCAGGGGATTAAAATCCCCTGATGAGTGGGCAACCATAAAGCAGGCCTGTAGGGATGTATATGTAGTTGTTTTTTTCTGCCTACCACACATCATACCCGCTCTACTATTTGTATCGAGCACTGTTTTACAGACACCAAGTTTAATCCCTCTATATAATTATATTTAGTATCATTTCAGAGATGAGTAGAGTTTCCAGCAATCTGATTGGTCGAGCGGTTCCCTATATGATGCTATATAAACCGCTCCACGCGGTTTATATAAATTGTTAAACTAAAATGTTAATAAATGTTACTAAAATGTTATGATTTTAGAAATTTCTCTTTTGTTCAGCTCCGAAATTATACTAAAACAATTATTCGCCTCAGGATTGGTGAATATTGTCGAATAATCCCCGAGATGAAGTCGAGGGGATTATTCGACAATATTCACTACGCCTTCGGCAACTAATTTTTAAATATAAACTAAGTTAAAATATCAAATATTTTAACTGAAATTGTTTTAGTATAATTTCAGAGCTGAACAACAGAGAAATGTCTAGTCATAACGTCTTAGTAACATTTATTAACTTTTTATTTTAACATTTTATATAAACCGCATGGAGTGGTTTATATACCGTCATATAAGGAACCGCTCAACCAATCAGATTGCTGGAAACTCTTTGCTCAGCTCTGAAATTATACTAAATATATATATTAAACTAAAAGTTAAAATATCAAAATACAATAAAAATCTGAGAAAATGAAAGTATCTAAAAATCTAAAATTACAACATTAAAGTAACTAAAATGTAATGTTCGTCACTTGTTTGTTAAATTCTCTGCCTCCAGCTTTTAAGCGCAGTAATAATAATAATAATAACACCTTTATTTAGACACGATAATGTTTAAAGCTGAACAGCTTGTGGGGTCGTGTGTAAATCCAAATAAACTCTAAATGAAACAAATTCAAATGATGATGGTTTTTGAGGAGAGGGGAAAATGGGAGTACCCGGAGAAAAATATTCAGAGCAGAGTAGAGAACCAACAAACTCAATCCACTTATGATGCCGGGTCCAGGAATCGAACCTGGGACACATTGGTGGAAGGCGAGTGCTCTCACCACTTCACCAACCCCTCTCCCTGTTCATTTGGAATCCCATTCCATTGTTTTGCGGCAAAATATTTAAAAAATTCATTTATGATTTGATTGTTGTAGGTTGAAGCAGCAAGACCTTATAGCAAGTATTCAGCAAGACCAAGCAGTGTTGGGGAGATACCATTCTTTGTTGAGAAGGTAAAGAAGAAGTAATTATTTATTATAGGAATACGTGAAAATATACATCTTTCTGGGTTTGTCTACACTCTCTATAAAATGATACTGCAGCAGCCACAGTAGAACTTCTGCTGCAATTTTGCAGTAGTTTTAAGTATTTCGTGAACCACTAGATATTTAAACCTCTCAAAAAGATTATGTTAAGTTTTATTAGTATAGGTAATAACATGATTTTGAGTGTAATTTAGTGTCAACAGGCACAAGTAAATTTTTCAAAGGAATTTGGAGTCTTTGAAAAGTTACAAGGTGCTTTTTCACACCAAATTGCATGAGAAATCATGTTGTTATTTGTTAATAATTTACATGAAAAAAGCATCACACAAAGTCAAGACAGGCGACATTTTGACAGCCCACATGCTATATGTAATTTGTGCTGGTGTACAACTTTGCACTCATGTTACAACTTTACACTTGTGTTGCATGAAAAATGCTCTCATTTTCAGCCATTCAGATGCATATAATTTTTTCATGTATATCATTAATCGGTTAATTCTATTACTAATTTTGTTTTAGATTTTTTGTGCTATAATAATTATACTAATAGGCAGTGAGGACAAGTATCTATGGAAGACCTGGTGCATGTTATCTGGACTTACCAGGGAATATGATTACAGAGAAGGTTGCAGCCTGCAAGGCAAGGTAAGCCATACAAATAATGTAAAGTTGACCAAGAGTGACATGGGACTGGTTTGTGATATTAGCATGCTGCAGGATAGATGACTGGTAAAAGTTCAAACCATTTTAATTACGTAAGAGCAAAAAGACTCTAAGACAATCACTAGGCGATTGTACATAATTTACGTGGAGTTACACAAAGTGTATGAAATGTTTTTTACAGGATCCTCAGTGGAAGAGAACAATGCTTGTGTATAAAGAGAGCTAAAATGTTATGTGACTTTAAAGAATCACATTTGGTTTAAATCATGAGAAATGTTATTTTTTTTTTTTTTTCAAGCCAGGTAGTGTATAAGGCTGAAATACATGTAGATGGTATTTTTTAAATGTATATTAAATGTGTTATTAAATTCAGACTTGGTCTCCTATTTAGTGAGGGTACTGTTACTTTGGAGACACATGATCTGTAGTTTAACTGTGATTAAATGGTAAAAATATTTTTCTTACTCAGGAAAATTTGCTGTTCACCTCCTCCACCCAAGTGTCTAGCAGATCCAGTTGCTGTTGACAAAGCTGTCCAGGTTCTTAGTGAAGCAAGTAAACCTCTGGCTATAATTGGAAAAGGTGTGCACAGTAAAAGACAGTAAATGTTGTATCTAATTGGATGGGTCTATTAATTGCTAGGCATCAAGAGACAGAATATTAAAAGAGAAAGAACATGCTTTGAAAGTGCAGTTACCCATTTTAAGAACTGTTTACCTCATTCATTTTACCAGGTGCAAAAGAGTGACAACAAATGCCACACTTCTTGCAAAGCTGTAGCTTTTACTTTAGGCAACTGTCTAAACCTATACTCTAAGGAGAGGTGGGTGTACAACAAGGCTGTACTTTAAGTAAAATTGAAGGGAGCCCAGTGCTCTAAAACTGTGAAATCCAGGGTGCCAGCATATGCTTTTTATGAAAAAGCTAAGATTCCTGAGTCACCTAAGAGCAAAAGTAAGGCACCAGGGGCCACTGGGTGCCACTAGGCCACAGTCCAGTACAAAGATCTGGAATTATTAGGTCCAAATATCACTTGTTAGCAGTGTTTTGGTTGCAAAAACCCTTTGACCCTTATGAAAGACTAGCATCTAATTTCTCCCTACGATATCACTCATGGATTGCACATTAAGGTCAGGAGAATAGAGGAAATGATCACTAATTAAAGAGGCTCTTGATTGTTAAGTAAATTTTCCTCGTCAGCACCTTATGAAATGTAGAACAGTATGGAGAATATGCATATTGATAGGAAGATAAAGCCTGCTTATGAGCTAAGTGGCCCATCAGGCGGGCTCTTTACTCTGGTTTCTGTAGCATGACGCAACTAGGAGCATTTCTACTCCCCCCCCCTGGGTGAAATGTTAGTCCATCACAGGGTTACCCCCAGGATTAAATTTGCCGGCACTCATTTTAAATTCTTCGTGGGTGAAGAGAGGCGCTGTGAGAGTAATGTGTCTTGCCCAAGAACACAACAAAATGTCCCCTGCAGCCATGGCTTGAATGTAGACCACTCAATCTCGAGTCAAGTCAGTGCACTATAACCATGAGGCCACCGTGCCTCCACGAATATGGTTATAAAGGATTAATTACACTGTCTACAGCTTTCTGGCCTCTTCAATTGTATTGTATTCATATTGGGTTCATAACAGGTGCTGCATATGCACACGCTGAGAAACCTCTTCAGGAATTTGTAGAGAGATGCAAGCTGCCATTTCTCCCCACCCCCATGGGGAAGGGAGTGATTTCTGATGAGCATCCCCTCTGTGTGGCTGCAGCCAGATCAAGGTAATTATCTCTAGCTATTCTTTTTAATATCAATAATATTCAACCATTGATTATATTGCACTGCATGAAATGCAAGCAATGATTACTAAAGCCTGTTTTTCATTAGTGAGGCAAGCTCAAACAAAAGCTTAACATTGTTGTGCCAAATAAAAATGATGGTCAACAAACCAAAGCACAAGCACAAGAAAAAAGAAGCACAAGAAAAAAGGAAACATTTTGATCCTTGTGCTTGTACTTATGCTTATATATGCTTGTGTCGAGGCTTTTTTCAGGGTGAAATAAGAGCCGTTGTGCTTGCATGAAAATTAGGCTTAAAAAATCACGACAGTTATAAAGTAGGAAGATGTCAAACATTTGTCCTAAGGGTGAGGCCAAAATAAAAGAAAGCTGAGTCTCCTATTGAGATTCAAACTTCAGAAATTTCTGCAATGGTGGATTTTTCTGGAAGTTAGTATAACTGCTTGCTCATTCAGTTGTTATTGATGTCCAATGAAGTCTAGCAGCATTTATTCTGGCCATATTAATCTTTCTTACATTAATGTATACTTTCGTCCCTAGAGCCTTATCTCAAGCTGATGTTATCATTGTGTTTGGTGCAAGATTGAACTGGATTCTTCATTTTGGAAGACCACCAAGATTTAGGGCCGATGTTAAAATAATACAGGTATATAATATTGTCATTAAATAATGGCGGAAAAGAAACTTTAAATTTATAGACCAATGTGAATTTTTCCTGCCATTTACCATAAGTTACATCTTTCTTCAATGTTTAAATCATAGAGACATTAGCTTGGCACCAAATACTTCACCTTAGTTCCACTTTATTAGTTTATTAGAGAAAGCATGTACATATTGTTTCCATCTTTTGGCTATATTCCAGGCATACTCAATGCTTGAGAAGATATGAAAATCATATATGTGAAAAAAAAAAAATCATATTTATATTCACAAACGTTGACTCATTACTTCACAGGTTTATTACGAACCAACATAATGACCAGCTTGTTATGTCTGGAAATGCATGCAGTAACAAAAATGGCAAAAATTAATTAAAATCATCAAATCTGCCAAGCTGATTTTGCCTTGAGGAATTTTATGAAAATTCTTCAAAATCGTTGATTCTGCCCAGCTCGTTTCGCTCTGATGAATTTGACAAAAATATGCCAATATTGCCAAACATGAACATTTACATTTCTGGACGTAAGAGAGCCATTTGTTTATCTTTAGATTGATCTCCATGCAGAGGAAATGAATAATAATGTACATGCAGAGGTTATGCTTTGGGGAGATTTAAAGAGAGTGGCAGAACAGGTACACCATTATGATGATAACTTTCTTCAGTCATTTATAATAATAGCAAGTACAGCTTTAAATGTATAACCTAAACTTTTAAAAATTGTCTCTTGAACTCCTTGCTAAACCTGTAACTGCTAAGAGTGACTAGCGTCTAATTTCTCCGTAGAATTTCATCTCTAAAACAAACATTAATCTAAAGTCATGAGAATAAAGAAAATGAAGCTCTTGATTGTTAAACAAAGGGCTACAGTAAACGACCCCACTCCAAGCTCTACTATTTGAGAATTCAATGCTATTTAATTTCATCTGTAGCTAAGGGATGCAGTTGAGAGAAAGTTTGGAATAGATCCAGCAAATCTCTGTGGTTTACCCAGCTGGAAAAAAGAACTCAAAGAAAAGTCTGATACAAACAAACAAAACAATGAGGTATAGGTACTATAACCGTTTGTTTCTGTTTTTGTTGTTGTTACTGATTTTGTTGTTGTTGTTTGTTGTTTGTTGTTGTTGTTTCTGCTGTTTGTTGTTGTTTTTGCTTTTGCTTTTTGTTTTTGTTCACTTTGAGTACGAAGTAGCTCCTTTTAGTGTTGGTTTTACGACACTTGATCAAAATTCACTTCAATAATATGAATTTTACTTCATCAGGAACTTGCCAATGAGACATCTGTTCCAATGAACTACTACCAAGTTTACGGTCAGGTAATTCGAGTGTTCATAATTTTTAAGTCATCTTATTAATAATAATGAATAAAGGCTGATAGTTTCGAAAGAAACTGTTTGGGGCTGCGTCGGTGGGAGTAACGAAATAATTTGGATATATCAACAAAGTTGAAATGGTAAATTGGCCACCGTAACGATTACAAAAGCTGACGTTTCGAGCGTTAGCCCTTCGTCGGAGTGAATTCGCTCGAAACGTCGGAGCGAATTCGCTCCGACGAAGGGCTAACGCTCGAAACGTCAGCTTTTGTAATCGTTACGGTGGCCAATTTACCATTTCAACTTTGTTGCTATATCCAAATTATTAATAATAAGTATGGTTACCCATACCATGAAAATTATTTCAGCTTCCCTGACATAAAATGATCAGAAGTATTCCTACTTGTCTGAGTTGGGCTCCTACCTGTCAGTGTGGCGATGCCTAGAGTGTTATTTGACTGGTGAAGCATCATGCTCATCAAAACAAGACAATGAGCCGGCCAGAACTTAAACCCAGATCTCTGGAATCGGATTGTAGTCCACACACCATATGGGCTTTTACATGAAATTTAATGAGTACCAGTTCTCTTTCAAATACAGTCCTAGTGACCTTATATGGTTCTGCAATGTGCACAGTGAGGCATGGTTACATAGCTTGTAGTGGGTGAATAAGTTTGAAGCACAGGAACATACTTTTCTTGGAAAACAGGAGGTTATTTATAATGGCACCTTTCTTTATTTTCTAGCTCACAAAGCATTTACCACATGACTGTGTTGTAGTTAATGAAGGAGCAAACACTATGGACATTGGGCGAACCATGATACCCAATCACCTCCCTCGAAACAGGTATGATGTCATTTAATTTTTTTTTTCTTTAGAATCTGTCATCAATTTGCTTTAACTTTGTTATTAATTTAGAGACTTATTTGCTTCACACGTGCAGTTTTGGCAAGAAAGTACTGAAACAAAGAGGCTCACACCGTTGGAAACTAACGCAGTCTCCATGTCATACAATTTGTTACGGCAACTCCTTGCTAAGACAAGTCCTTTATTTTAGCTCCAAAACACGTGAAACTTTACGCCCCAGCTGCTTGCATCGTGTGCCCGCGAAGACTTCGTGTCCGCTGGCCTACAGCGGGCGTAATACTGACACCCGAAAACCCTTGCGATACTAAATCCATCACATATCGTAACACAATTCACCATTCATACTCATACTTCATATTTTTTGGTAGAGAGAGAAACCCTACGATTTAACCATCTTGCTCAAGGAAACTTCATAGTGAGCCAGCTAGGACTCAAACTTAGTCCTTTGCATTTGGCTCAAAACCATTGAAAACGCAACAACCAATTAGAACAGAGGAAAACCGTCACGGGAAACCAATGAATTTCAAAGCGCGGGAAAACGAACGTGACCGTATCGCGATTCAGGGTTTTAGTTTTGAATCTGATTGGTCGAGAAAGTGGCGTGAGTTTTCTGGACCAATCACTTATCGAAACAAACCAAAACCAAAGCAATCCCAAATTACGTTCGACACTAGCTTAAAAAAAATGTATCATAACAAGGTCACCCTTAGCCTCACTCCTATTCAAAGGTTTGGTAACCACGCATGCAACTGTAAAATGGACTATTGCATCTCTCCAGTGGTGGGTCCGGATCCACAACGGGGCTCTTTACCACAAAAATTAAGTAATTGCACATCAGACTTTTAGGGCCGGGTATTTAAACAAGAACTACAGACCGATCAGCCTTCTGCCAGTAACGTACAAAGTCTTTTCACAAATCTTGCTTCGAAGGATGTTAGGTGCCTTAGATCAACACCAACCAAGAGAGAAAGCAGGCTCCAGGGCGGGTTTCTCTACCGTCGACCACATTCACGTTAAGTCAGCTACAAGAGAAGGCAAACGAGTATAAGATTCCACTCTGTTTTGCCTTTGTAGACTACCAGAAGGCCTTCGACTCCATTGAATTTACACCGCTTTTCAAGGCACTGGAAAACCAAGGAGTTGATCAGGATTATATCGCTATCTTACGTGACCTGTACAATGGTGCCACCTTGGTTCTAAAACTACCTAGGGACAGTGATAAAATAATTTTGGAGAGGGGAACTTGGCAGGGTAACAACGTATCACCTAGACTCGTTATATCATGTCTTCAGGATGCGATCATAAAGAGAATTGATTGAGAAGGCAGAGCCCTCTCTATTGATGGAGAATACCTCTCCCATCTAATTTTTGCTGACGATATCATCTTGTGTTGGCCAAGTCACCAGAGGAAGTGAACAGTATGCTCATTGACATCCATAAGACAAGGAAACCAGTTGACCTCAACATGCATCAAGGCTCTTCACTAAAGTGATGTTCAGTGACCACGTCAACAAGTCAACAATAACTGTCGATGGCAAGACCATTGAGGAAGCAGACAGCTATGTCTACTTTGAAAAGACATTGACACGAGATGGTGACCTACTTCCTGAGATTAGGAGAAGGACTGCACTTGGTTGGGCAGCCTTTAGAAAAGTGGGCAACATCATGAGAAGCCACAAGGCAAGTATGAAGATGAAGAGGAAGATACACGACGAGTACATTCTACCAGTAATGACTTACGGGTGCGAAACATGGGCATTGAACAACGCTATTGCAGAGAAGTTTGCGGTCGCACAGCGAAAGATGGAACGTATAATGCTGAACATTACCCTTGAGACCGAAAGCGAAACACCTAGATTCGACAAGAAACTAGTGTAAGCGACATCGTCAATGCTATCAGGATAGCAAGGCACTGATGGGCAGGTCACATAGTACGGCTGTCGGATAATAGATCAATCAATCAATAAATCAATTTATTTAACGTGGTCAGAACGCTTAGCTAAAAGCTAGTTTACAGGTACGCCACGAAACAAAAAGAGAAAAGGAAATTATAAAGCCTTGTGAAGGTATATAAATTTGAATAAATTGAGATTAAGAACTAGCTAATATTAAAATATAAGAATTTAACATGGTAGTCACCGAGTTGAATATATAAAATGTAAACGTTAAAAGCAGGAAATATAATTAAGGATAGATCCTCACCGCGCTAGAGTCCCGTGAGATCTAATGTTTCTAAGTAATTTTTAAAAGTAGTAAATGTTTGTATCTTTCGAGACTCGTCCGGTAAAGCGTTCCATAGTTTCGATGCAGCATATCTCCATGATCTTAACCCGAAAGTTGTTGATTTTACTATTGGGAGGTCCAGTATTGTGGTGCCCCCTAAGGTTATAAGTGCAGCACCTAACTGTTATAAGATCACGTAAGCTTTTGGACCATTAGAGCAAACGGAGTGGACCCCAAGAGATTGGACCTGAAAACAGGATCGTCTAAAAACACGATGGAGGGATGATCTCATCAGACAGCTGGGACCTGCATGGTCGGGATTGGCTAAAGTCAGATACCTGTGGGATCATTCCAGGGAGGGGTTCCTCCGCCAGAAGTGAATTTAGCCCTGATGATGATGATGATGATGATGATGATAATGATGATGATGATTTAAATAAAGCCTAGCCGTTGTTTAACAAAACCGCGCTCTGAACTACATTCAGTTGATCTGAATCTTTTATCTGAACATTCATTTTTCTGAAAAGTGTCAAGAAGGCCGAAAGCTAGCAGCGAAGGCAGTTTATTTAATTAAATCCGCCCTCTTTTAGAGAATACCTGAGGCATATTGGTTGCGTGAAACCGTGGTTTGGATTAGACCTCGTGTAAATAGCCGGCCTTTCGTGAGTCAAATTCCAGCACACAAACTATTACTATAATAAATTGCATTCATTGACTTTCATAGCATGCAATTTGAAAATATTTTCTTTGCATTTCACCCCAGGCTAGACGCGGGCACGTTTGGTACAATGGGGGTGGGGACCGGTTTTGCCATAGCTGCTGCCCTGTTAGCTGAGTGCCAAGCTAAAGACAAAAACCGCCCAAGGAGGGTGGTGTGCGTCCAAGGCGACAGTGCTTTTGGTTTCTCAGGAATGGAGCTTGAAACTGCGTGCAGGTATCGTACAGCACTAAAAATTTATAGATTAGGAACTGATTTCTCCTTATAATATCAATAGATTGTTAAGCGTACAGGTGTTAAGAATTTGAAACCCAAGCAAGAACGGATAGTTAACTATTAACTGAAGTGGACACTGATACTAGGGTGAATTATTGTTTTTAGTATAATTTCAGAGCTGAGCAAAGAGTTTCTAGCAATCTGATTGGTCAAGCGGTTCCTTATATGACGCTATATAAACCGCTTCACGCGGTTTATATAAAATATTAAAATAAAACGTTAATAAATGTTACTAAAATGTTATGATTTTAGAAATTTCTCTTTTGTTCAGCCCTGAAATTATACTAAAACAATTATTCGCCTCAGGTTCGGTGAATATTGTCGAATAATCTCTTCAACTTCGTCTCGGGAATTATTCGACGATATTCACCTCGCCTACGGCGAATAATTGTTAAAGATAATATAGCACAAAAAAGACTACCCAACTCATTTATTTTTTGCAACGATAACAATATTTCCTGGCACAAATCGCGCGCGAGGTGCTGGGGATATTCAAAATTTGTGTAGCCAGTCACAGCGCGCATTTAACGCTATCCACTGTTTTACTCTATACCAAGTCTAGATGTTCCACAACTGAAATTATTTATATTAGCGCCAAAAGAAGTCTTTAGCAACAGGTGAATAACTATTTAAGCTCGGCATCGAGAAATCTACTTCAAGTTGTTGTGGATTATCTCATATCAAATTCCACCTTTTATCTATCGCCTCAGATACAATCTGCCAATCATCTTCATCATTGTAAATAACAATGGTATCTACAACGGAGTGGACGAGGAGAGCTGGAACGAGTTGGGAGTCAATCCTGCAAGAAGGTATGGTCACATGGTACAAGTGACTGTTGCAAGATCTCACTGTTTGGTTACAATGTATATATGAAGTTCATATATTTTGAACTGCGGTATTAGATACGTATGATGCACGATCCTCGCAGTAGAGAGCGCTATTTATGCAGATTTTCGCTATTGCATAAATAGCGCTCTCTACTGCGAGGATCGTGCATCATACGTATCTTTAACCGCAGTTCAAAATATATGAACTTCATATATTCATCGTATCTGATTTATCATCACGGGTTTATTACGAATCAACTTAACGGCCTGCTCCCAGTTGGCTTGTTAGCTCAATTGGTAGAGCGCTGCACTAGTATCGCAGAGGTCAGTGGTTCGAATCCCGTACAGGCCTGATTTTTTTTCAGGTCTGATTTTCGCTATTGCATAAATGGCGCTCTCTACTGCGAGGATCGTGCATCATACGTAACTTCGAGTAATGTAACTTTTGTCACAATATGCCGCGTTAGTTACCATGGTTTTTGGTTGACAAATTCTTAGCTTAGAGATTCTTAGCTGTTGAGGGTCGTGAAACCAAACCAAAGTTAACACACAGCCCTCAGAAGAAAACAAAACATAACAACTATCTAGTAAGAATGTAAAGTTAAAAGACGTACACTGCTTGAAGCGCGGGAAAACGCGGCTGACCGAATCGCGATTGGTTTAGCTTTGAATCTGATTGGATAAGAAAGTGACGCGAGTTTTCTGGACCAGTCACAGAGGGAAGGAAAACAAAACTAAACCAATTGGGAATTACATGCGACAGTCAATTGAAAATTCTTTTACATGATTTGTGGTACGTAAAGAAAGATTATGTGAGTGTAAGTGTTGTTTATTTGTTGCTGTTTCTCTCTAGTGCACCTCCGACAGCTCTTTTACCCAAGGCTAGGTACGAGAGAATTATCGAAGCATTCGGAGGAAAAGGTTTCTTTGCAGAGACACCGCATGAACTGAAAACTGCGTTGGAGAGCGCTTTCGTCGAGACGGGAAAGAAAAGGAAACCAGTTTTGATAAATGTCATGATAAGCCCTTATGCCGACCGTAAACCGCAGGTAAAATAATCGGCAAATGCATAGATTGAGCAACCTCCAAGTTCGTCATTTCTAATCGGTGTCGACGGTAACCACCCCTCACTCTTTAACTCCCGTGAGTGATCAAGGTAGAATTTCTCCTTACACAATATCAATACAATGTCAAGCAGACGGGTGATGAGGGTAAAGAAAAATATCAATTGGTTGATAATTAGTTGATCCAATACCAAAATCTCCGAACTTATGAGGCGTGAGTGGTCCAGCGGTCAGTTGCGCTGGACTCTGAGTCGGATGGCCCGGGTTCAAGTCCTGGCTGGGGTAATACGTTGTGTCCTTAAGCAAGTCGCTTCGCTCACATTGCTTCGTCTTCTCGGATAAGACGTAAAGCTGTAGGTCCCGTCTCCTGCAGGGTTAGGGGGTAGGAGACGTTAATTTCCCACGCCCGAGACTACTGTGTGATGGATGTCCTCCCCTGGGGTGGGATGGGTGGGAAGGTGAGATCGTTACATGGACTGAAGCGGCTGCCAGAGGCGCCTGATAAAATGCTGACGTCCGATCTCAACCTTAACAACAATATGTAATGTTGTAAAGCGCTATTGATCAGCACATGTAAATATGCCCTATAGAAATTGGTAAATTATTAAATTATTATTATAACTGACATCATAAGAACTGTATGGCAGACAGTAAGAAGAATTGCTTATGAGATATTGTGAGTGAAAGAGTTCATCATTCCTGTACCAATTTGGGTCAAGATTACCTCTTCGATATTTGCCTTCGCCAGCAAGCGATTCTTTCCAAAGTTTTAACCTGTTAAAATTCACTTTCCATGGCCCTAAGAGTAAGTCAAAATGTCGTCACCCAGCTCTTTAATAGTCACCTCGCCTTGCTGTTCTGTGACATCTCGGTAGCAATTACAAAACAAAGTTGATGAAAGGGCGTGAGCCGTAAAACCGTAGGCGTTAGAACCGTTTTATCGCCGCACTTGTTCCGAGGGTCCTTTTTCTCTCTCTTAAGAGAAGGACCCTTGGTACAATGTTGTTTATTTGTTCCAATAAGTGAGTCGGTATGTTATAATTCAGCGCTAAATCACTTTGACATGGAGGGGAAGGGACAGTAGCTAGGTATTTGGTTACAAAATCCAATTAAGACTGTTAATTTTATTCCGTCGATACGTGAGTGGAAATCTTTGGAGAGAGCAAGGAGGAGTTTCCTAAAAACTACGGCGTCAAGGAGGCTAACTAATTTTACGTTCTACATTTGCTTGCAGGAGTTTTTCTGGCTGACACGCTCAAAGATGTAAAGTTGATTGTCGTGGGAAATCACGAATTTTGAAGGCAGTGCGAGATGAAAAGAAATTAAAAGGAACACACTGAAGTGGAAAAGAGGCCAGAGCTTGCTATTCTGAATCACAATCTTTCACAATCACAATAAGTAGCTTGCTGTGGGGTTGGAAAAATCCCGAATGAATTGATATAAGCTTTCTACTCAAGACGGAATCAATACTCAGCGATTAAATCTAATTTTTATGCTCTTCAAGCTGTATTGGCCGCTAAATTCTCATTAACGGCTGCTCAATTTTGACTTTCCCCCACCCCCACAGTTCACTGTACAAGATCGAAGCAAGCCTTAGTTAACCTTCCCGACAGCTTTACACCAGAGCTAGTCGAGTCGGTCGAGTTTAAACAAAGGCCCTGAAGATAGGCAATGCCTTGGTAGATATCCAAGGGAAACAGACGCTGGGTACAACCACATACATTGTTGCTTGAGTAACACTTTTAAGAAATTTGTGAATTAAAACGAAATGAAAAGTTGAATGTATATGAGAGTTAAAGCCCTATGAATGGAGTTTTCTCAGCAGGCGTCTTGAAAAACGAGTTATCTCAGGTGGCGTTGGTAAAGCTAAAGCGAAGTTATCAGAGATCGTGATGGTTTTGATTCACTACGACTTGTGATTTGTCTTGGAAACTCATTCGTTTAACTAATACTGAGTCAAACTTTAACCAATCACGACTGCGTTTTCATAGGGATCCCGTTCGCTGGCAAACGTTTTTCCCGCATTTATGGTCGTTTGCATGCATTTACGTATGAGGTCTTGTCAGTAAACTCCTTTTCCTGTTGACCTGCGCTTTGAATGGCTTTGGTGTAATTACGTTAGTTTTCAAGGTTTAAACGTACTTAGTCGAAAACCTCTTTTTCATTACATTCAGCTAATGCTTGTTATCGGACATGCTTTAATCACTACCTTGAAAGGTAAAGTTTGTAGGGAAAGAGAGTTGCACTTCAAAAAAACAAAGTTACGTAGTTAGGAACTTTACCTTAAAGGAGAATATTCAACCCAAAACAACTTTTTGGGCGTTAAGCATGCAAAGGGAATGAAAAATCTCTCCATCCACCGCACACCGATAAAATCCCGTATCGAGTGATACTCGTTTCCGACGGCACCATTTTGTGACATTAGACACACTTGCAGTTAGGAATTCATAATAGAAACAAACGTACCGAACCTCCATGCTTCCTCTAAGAATCTTTTCTCATTAACCTAAAGGTCGGTTTCGATTCTTTTCGGCACCTTATTCTAGAGATTACCTCTCACCGACGTATATGAAGTACCTATCTATATGTGAGGCCGCAGTACATTCCGCTGTACATGCGTCTTCTCTTTGTTTTCATTTGGCTTCTGACGTTGATCTTCAAAAAAAAAATTTTCATCAGTCGATCTTAGAAAATCTGGAAAAGACGTCTACCACAAAGAATTTACCACACAAAGAGACATGTCTGCCGGAGAATCTTGGAGTCGTGAAGTTCACGGAAAATTCAACGAACTCTTGACCTCGTTTGAAAAACGTGAGAGCGAGCTGACAAGATTGAGCGAGCAACTCGAAAGAGATCGGGCTGAATTTGAACAAGAAATGAAGACCAGGCGAGAAAAAGTGGAAATGGAAATTCAAGAACAATACAAAGATATTGACGAGACCAGGCGACGGATCGAAAAAGAAAAGAAAAGAATGGAAGAGGTGCATGAATTTCAGTCGTCACCTGTTCATCTTAATATAGGAGGGCATCGTTTCACAACTTCCCTTCAGACACTGAGGCGAGATAAAGACTCGATGCTGGCTACCATGTTTTCTGGGAGGCACAAACTTCTACAAGAACCAGACGGGAGTTATTTCGTGGACAGAGATGGCACTCATTTCCGGCACATTTTGAATTATCTCCGCGATGGCCTTAGACCTGATATGCTTCCCCAAGATGAAGTATCCCTGAGGGAGATCATAAACGAGGCGCAGTATTATCAACTCAATGATCTAGTGGCTGGCGTTGAGAATGTGTTGGATCCGCCGCCGCCGGCACCAGACTTCACCCAGGACGAAATCAATAACCTATTAGCGACCTTGACGAGACAAGCTTCCTCCAGCACCCGTCCTTCATCATCAAGTCAGCAGGTGCCTAGACCAGATTCAGGATTAAGCTCCTCTAGATTTAAAAATGCAGACTTTGTCTTCCACAACATGACCAAAAGTACTCTAGATTTCAGTGGTAAAAACCTGTCAGGTCTTTCCTTTGCACATACCACCTTTGCGCATAATGTTTCATTTGCAGAAGCTTGTCTGGTAAACACATGCTTCTATGGCTGTGAGTTTTCTAGTTATGTGGTGGTGGATTTCACAAATGCTGACATCTCAGGTGCAGATTTCCGACAATGTCGCTGTATACAAAGTGGCCCTAATGCATTCAGTAGTCTTGGGGGTGTCCCAGCAGGTACTGGTGGTTTTATGTTTGGCTCCAGCTGTTCCAGTTTTACACAGCTAATAAAGACAGGTCATGTCAAGTTTACTGGTGCACGGCACATTGGTACCAAATTTGAGCCACATATTATTGATTTCATTAGTTTTTGATGTAGAGGAGTGTTAATTTTTTAATTACTACGCTTCCTTGAATCAGCACCCACCCCCCCCCAGCTGCAATGTTAACCCTTAACTCCCAGAAGTGATTAAGATGTAACTTCTCCCCATAATATTCATACATGATCCAGCAAACAGGTAATGAGAATACTCAAACTTATCAGGTAGAAGTTGTTACCTTGACTGAACACCAAATTCTCATAACCAATTTACAAGGAAATGTGTAGCAGCTAGAGGCGAAAATTTACAATCAGATCTTGAGAGTGAAAGGGTGAAACAAGAATCCCTTTCAAATGAGAGTCCCCCCCTCCTACTTCACTTTCACAATAGTAGGGATACAAGTTATTTCTATCTCCATGTGCTTGCAGAGTTTCTATACATGCTGTACTTGCACTAACTTAAACATGAAGGCGCGCTATAAAAGGAGCCTTAGGTCCCACTGGACCATTTGTCAATCAATCGTCGTGTGATGTAGAACTCTTAGAGTCAAGTCAGCTTGAGCTACAGCTACTCCAAAGCAGTGAACAGTGGGTGCATTCCTCAAAATTGTTTTATGTCTTTATGACAATGCAAGAATTTTTGAGATTTTGTTTCCTTTCTCCAATGGAAACTGTCTTTATTTGTGGCGGTAAATTTGAGATCGAAGTAGGTGGTTCGCACGTTACCTCATGCCACCATGCTGGTGGAAGTAAACAATAGATATCTCATCAGCTCCTTTTGTTTGTCTACCAGCATTTAAATTTGACCCACACACGTCAACAGTGAGTGACAAATGAGCCTAGGTCTTCCCAGGGAAGACTTCCTATATAGCACGCCTTCATGTTTAATAAAAACCCTCCACAAATAAGTGCCCCTCTTCCAATTTGACCAAAATTTTAAATAAGTGTGTGGGTGCATATTCTGTGAAATACAGTATTTGTTTTTATGTATATTAAGTTATTGGTCCATGCCACAGTAACACTAAAGAAGCTGTTGCAAGTGACATTGTGTGAAAAAAAAAAGTCTTAAGAGACTTCTGATACAATGCCAGATTCTCATTTCAAATTGTCTCGCATTCCCTTGAAAATTACTCAGGGAGAAGTTGATTTAACAAAAAACCCCAAGTTTTTAATTTTGATACAGTTTTTGAATTTAATTGTGAGATGATATAAGTTAAAAAAAAATCTGCAATGAAATTTATATTTAGAATTGAATTGCTTTTGGTGATAAAACTGCAAGCAACTAGCATTTTAACTTAATGATTTCATTTAAGTATTTAACAAATACATTCCATGTTGCAATGGATCTGTTCAGTAATGGATGACAAATGATATCAAAATGTGGCAAAAAGAAAAAAGTGGTACATAAGGCCCAGTTCAGTGTGTCACTGATACAGCAAGTGGTTTGATATGTGACCGATGTTCTTTCCACATTTTGAAATCTTCGGTAATCTAAGTACTGAACAGATCTATTACAACCTGGAATCTATTACTTTTTTACAATAAAGAAGCAAAATTTTGTCCATGGTGACATCAGCTATGCATCTGCCCTCCAATAGGTTGCAAGTAAAGACCAACCAAAATGGATGTATAATTCATACTTATTGTTATCTGGTTCACCTTGTCAGGCTCGCTGAGAAGTGAGAAATCTTATTTTTAGTTTTTCATACAAATTCTTTTAAATTTACCCGGAAACGGCGGTTTGGTGTTAGAGACAAATATATGGAATATCAAAATCTTAATTTGCGGCTTTTTTCGCAGGACTTCCTTTCTCAAATTTGATCGGTAAACTGGTAAGTCTGGTATCTGTAGTTTGTAATCCATAGAAATTACACGATGTCAACCTTCCTCAAATTATCGAGCATCATTTTCTCAACTTTTTCCATACATTCACTGTACATTTTGCGTTCGCCCCAGCAGTTTTGCCCCCTCGGCAAAATGGCGGCGTTAACCTTGGAAGGCTTTTGTTTGGTGTATTGAAAAAGTTTTGTAAGAAATATCTCCTCGTGAACTTGTTTCGTCTTAAACGGATAAGTGAATGACTTTAGACCCAAATTTAAACAATTTTCAACTAAATTTTTACTTGTCTAGTAAAAGTGACAGTCAAAAGAACTTTCGTCCTTGAAGGGACTCGAACCCTCAATCTTTGGCTACATCCTCTAAATCCGGAGGCCAACGCCTTATCCATTAGGCCACAAGGACTCAACGGTAGTTGGGAGTCGAAATTTGCGTAATTAAAATAAATTTGTTTATATTTGGCACAAAAAGCTTTCTTTAAGTTATAATATTTGCAGGTGAGGTATTTTCAAAGTTCTTAAATATTTCCCTTGCAGGCACGTAAATATATAAAGCATTTAATAACCCGTTAGAGGCTGCAAAATGTTTTTTGTCCCAGACCCCACGCATCGAACGATTTTAGAAGCATTGTGGGTAGTTATCAAAATGGCGGTAGTTTTGAGTTGAAATGAGTTTAGGGCTTACCCCTGATTCCTACCAAACAGCAACACAATATGCGTTTTCGAGCAAGGATGGTAGACATTAATTCCATACAGCACTTCACACGTAAGTTATCGGATTGCATCAAAATTTATTTTAGATACAATGAAATATATGAAGTTCATATATTTTGAACTGCGGTATTAGATACGTATGATGCACGATCCTCGCAGTAGATGGCGCTATTTCAGCAATAGCGAAAATCAGACCTGAAAAAAGAATCAGCCAATTTGTTAGCCAATTGGCTTGTTAGCTCAATTGGTAGAGCGCTGCACTAGTATTGCAGAGGTCAGTGGTTCGAATCCAGTACAGGCCTGATTCTTTTTTCAGGTCTGATTTTCGCTGTTGCTTAAATAGCGCTATCTACTGCGAGGATCGTGCATCATACGTATCTAATACCGCAGTTCAAAATATATGAACTTCATATATTTCATTGTATCTGATTTATCACTTTCACGGGTTTATTACGAATCAACTTAACGGCCTGCTCCCAGTTGGCTTGTTAGCTCAATTGGTAGAGCGCTGCATTAGTATCGCAGAGGTCAGTGGTTCGAATCCCGTACAGGCCTGATTCTTTTGTCAGGTCTGATTTTCGCTATTGCTTAAATAGCGCTATCTACTGCGAGGATCGTGCATCATACGTAAAATTTATTTTCTTCAGCGAAGCGAAAGAGTAAGCGGCATCGTATTAGAGAGGTTGTATGCAGAATGGATTTAGTGAAACGTTTTGATGAAATGAAGGGTGGTACCATCTCAAATCTGTCTGTTCATCCATTCTGATGGTGAATCCCGCTAAGGTCATAGAAACTGCGGTCACTACTACCGACAACTGTCCTTCCACCTCAGAACCACTCTCCCGAACAAATTATCACCTTACTTGTCAAAGTACTTGGCAAAGTATTCACTCTTATCTCTGTCTTTTATGTAACTTACGTACCTCGTCCTTTAAAATATGCTTACAAGTCAAGATAACTTTCAGTTAAAGGTTTAATAAATGTATTTCCTTATCATTTCATGTTGACTTTATGTAGGTGTCTTAGGTACGGTATCCCGTATGGCCAAGACGTGTGCCTTGCGGATGACACCGACAAAACTTTATTTCATCCTGGCTGATAATGCTGCCCTTGGAGGAGTGTCCATTTGGTGTGAAGTGACACAGGTCTGTTAAATCTGGTTGATAATGTACTGATATTGTAAGAAGAGATGACTCATGCCAATCATTAGTCATGGTGTGAAAGGGTTAATCACATTTATAGTTTAAAGGCCTTGGCATCACAATCCCACCCAGATTTTCATTCAGCACATACATACATACTTTATTTGATAAAGTAGGTTGTAAGATGACAGCCTCCCCTCTCCAATAAGCCACTCCCCTCTAATAACCTCCCCTCTTTAGAGGAAGAAAGTTATTGAGCCCCATCCCTCCCCTCCTAAAAAGAGCAAAAATCCAAAATAACACTCCACATCAGTAAGCACGATAAATTTATTCAAATACTGTAATTTCACTTCAATTAACTTTAGTTTGCTGTTTTGCTGTGTTTCTGCTTTATTGATTTCCTGAGGATTTTGACTGCCAATTTGGTAAATGAAGAAGTGTAAAATGAGAACAATTTTGGATTGAATACGGTACATCATATCCTATTTTATCCTGGTAGTGAAAACCCCCCAAAGTACCTGAAATAAATAAACCCCAGGGGGTTTATTTATTTCAGGTACAAATAAATGAACCCTTTACAGAGGATTTATGGCAGTTGTTTGTAGTAGTCTTTACAAAATGTATTTATTTCTTTATTTTAGAGCAATTTCTTTGAAGAGTATCGCATTGAAGGAAAGGATGAGAGCAACAACATTTACCTTGAATTGATCCCAGAAAACCTAATGCGAGCCATGAAATCAGCCAGCAGTGCTCAAGCTGTCAAAATAAAACTCACTAAAAAACACACACCATGTTTAACTTTTGAAATTACATTGGTAGGTGAAGCTGCTTTGACAGTGAAAACTCAACTAGTTTAGGTAAAGTATGTATATAAGCCAAGTGGCCTATCCAGCCAGCACTTACTCCGGTTTCTGTAAGCATGAAGTTACCAGGAGTATCTCTACTCCCCCCTGGATGGGATGCTGGTCCATCGCAGGGTTACCCCCCAGCATTAAATTTGATGGTACCCAATTAAACACCTGTGAGAGTAAAGTGTCTTGCCTAAGAACACAACACAATGTCCCCAGCCAGGGCTCAAACCCGAACCACTTGATTCAGAGTCGTGTGCACTAACCTCAAGGGCACCATGCCTCCCTAGTTTGAACTAATTTGAACCTTGTTAATTTTAGAAACTATTCACCATTTCATTTTCAGGAGTTACCAAAAGTGAAGTTTTCCTGACCCCCCCCCCCCTCCCCCTTACAATATCAATAAATTTCTAGTAGATAGGTGACAAGAAGAATGAAAAGTATAAACTAGGGAATACTGTTTGATTTGACAGCAAATCCTTCAAGCTAACTTCATGAGAAATACACATAAGATGGTACAGAGAATACATTTTTAGATCTTTGGGGAAAAGGTTTAGTCGGTTGAAATTAGTAATGAAGTGCAGTTATCAAAGTGTGACTATTGTTTTAACTCCTAGAAGTGATTAACTGGTAACTTATTGTAATATCCATACATTTTCTAGCAGACAGGTGATGAGAATACTCAAACTTGTCAGGTAGAAGTTATCTTGACATGACACCAACTTCTTAGGGGAGAATTAAAAGTCACATCTTAGAAGTTTAAGAGTTAATTGACTGTTTTTTGGTGACAGTGATTCTGGTTTGGACAAACTGAACAGAAATCCTCATCATTTCTGTAAATCTTGAATGTTGCTGACCAGTTACCTCAAACACAGGTGGAATTGAGCTAAGTTTAAGAAGCAACTGACATAATAGATTATGTTCTTAACTTGTCTTTGAATTGAGCCATTGATTCTGGCAGCCATCCCTCACCAGTCACACAAGAAGTGTAGTACATGATGTACCAGTTGGAGTGATACCTGAGAGAAACTGGGATGCCTACGAGGAACCTGCCATGCCTGAATTTGATGTGAGTACTAATTCAATCCTAACTTCCTTGTCTTTCTAAGACTTTTTTGGTAAGTTAGCAACTGGGAGAGAAGCAGTGGCTTCGTTGTCAGCTGACAAGAGTCCTGGTCAATTAAGGCCCAGGTTTATCACTTGTTTGGTCTCTGCTTTGTGTTCTTTGGCAAAGTGCTTTACTAGCACAGTGTCCCTTTTCACTCAGGGAAAAATGCTTGGCTTATACAGTGCCTCTCTGCATGCAAAGAATTATTTAAGCTGTAGAGCAGGCATGAGTTTTGCAAACAAGTGCTCAGTTGGTGAAAACTAAAGGTGCCATCTTTGATTATTGCAGCAAAGGAAGGCTGGAGAGAGAAAGGCATTTGTACCAAGGGGGCTCTGGCAGTGTGTGCTATATCTCTCATAAGAATTAACCGTTAATACCTTAACATCAGTGTACTTATTCTCCATACTGTTCTCTATACATTTCTTTATATGCTGACAAGGAGAATTTGTTAACAATCAAGAGCTTCTTTAGTTGGTGATCATTTCGTTTATTCTCGTGACCTTAATGTGTGATTTAGGGGTGATTTGTAAGGAGAAATTAGATGCTGGTCGCTCTTGGAGTTAAGGATTGAGCACTATCAAAAAATATGATCATGGTAGTTTATTAATATATGTCTGATAACAAAGAGTATGCATGGAGAATGGTTGATGTATTTTTACTTGTCTTTTGCAGGTGAGTATCTACATGCCACCCCTCAAAGTACTTAAGAATGTGATTGAACGAATGAAGACCCTCAGCAGTTTTTTGGTAAATTTGATCTTACACTTACAAGTGGTTGCGCTATTTGTTTCCTAAATTCCTAATTTCGAGCCTAAAACAGTCAATTTTAAAGTAAAAACGTAGTTCATTTTTCTTTGTGAAAGAGATAGAAGGCAGTAAAATCATTTTACAAAAGTACGCGACAAAGAAAAACATTGAGTGTTAAAGAGGACCTCAACAAATGTCTCTTTATTTTCAGATGAAGTGTAAAACCAAAAACCAATCGAAAGTAATCTAAACAGCCAATCAGAGCGAGGGGAGGTATCATAACAGCCAATCAGAACAAAGGAAAATGTCTCAAGGAGTCATTGAGAACTCATGAAGCAAGGGAAAAGGAGGGAAAAGGCGGGAAGCGCAGGCGACCAATTCGTAATTGGTCTAAGTTTTGAATCTGTTTGGTTGAGAAAGCAACGCAAATTTTCTGGACCAGTCCCAGAGTAAAGTAAAGCAAAACCAAAGCTATCCGAATTATTTTCAATGTTTACTTGAAAATTGTTTTATTTAATCAGTGCATTAATTTTTGTATTTTTCTTCGCTAGATTCTTGCAGCTAATCAAAATGGTTACATGACTCTTGGAATCGACACAGACTTGGCATCTGTCACGACACATTTCAAGAATTTGGACACACCAACATGGGGTAACTTGATGTTTGTGTGTACCAATTGAGTATTCTAATAAACTTAAAGAAAGCTTACAGAAAGCTGTAACGTTTTCGTTACTTATTTTTCAGGGTTTTCCATTAAATTTGACATGAAATATCATTAAAGCTCTGTGGTTGCCTTTTTTTCTTCTCGTTTGCATATTTTGGTAAACGGTATGGTTTCGTTTTTTTTTTCTTCTTTATTTTCCTTTCTTGGCACTAAGAATCGTATTTCTGGCCGAACGGTGACGTAGAAACAGAGCTCGACACTAACAGTGTCACTAGCCACAGACTAGTTGAAATTCAGTTTTGGCTAATAGTTTTCGATTTCCACTACATGTGACCAGTTTGGCTAGTAAACAAACTGAAATTGTCATAACATCTAATTTGTCACTAGCCACTTTGCTAGTAGTTGGAAAGTTAGTGTCGAGCCCTGGTTGAAAGATGTTGAGCCTGAAGCACTTACAAGCCACCCTAAATTGAATGGTGATCCAGATCGAATATACATTTTAAGTATCGGGATTTAAACCCCTCAGCTAAGCTTCAACTAAGGAAGCCTCCTTGTCTCCGTCCATATGTTTTTGCCTATCGTATGTGTTGAACCACCTCAGTTCTCAACAAAATGCTCCGCGTTAACACTTTTCCAAACATCTACAGAAGGGGACCCCTCGTCTCAACCCCACAACCGAGATCCTGACAAGATGGCAGAGGCAAGGGTCGATGTCAAGAAACTTGCCACCTTTCTACACAGTCAGCAAGTTAGTCCAAACCGCGTCATCTGCAGTGAGTAAAGAACTTTTCAAAGCGCTTTTTGCTAAATTGTTGACCATCACCCCATTACAAGGAAGTACCCCCCCCCCCCCCACCTCCTGCACATCTCTTGTTAGTTAGCTGTTGTAATATTTTTGCTTTATTTTCTTTTCAACATCAGATATTGTGAACGGGAAGGCGGTACAGTTTCTTCTTCTCCATGAGGATCTTTCTCTTCAGTATGTTATTCCAGCGGTTTCTCTCTGATGTTTGAACGATACTTTATGGCTTGACAAGGCGCTCTGACGTAATTGAGGGATCTGGGGCTGAACACGGCCTTCACTCGTTTGAAGAGAGTTCATAACGTATGATGGGTGTCTCAGTGTGGCACTTGATGGTAAACTTACGTATTTCCTACATTGTTCCGTCGTCAACTCCTTGAGTAATCTGTCGATAACCTTTAATAACTGCATACAACTTGAATAAAGGCTGATAGTTTCTTAAGAAACTGTTTGGGGCTGCGTCGGTGGGGGTAACGAAATAATTTGGATATATCAACCAAGTTGAAATGATAAATTGGCCACCGTAACGATTACAAAAGCTGGCGTTTCGAGCGTTGGCCCTTCGTCGGAGCGAATAGCCCTTCGAATAGTTTCTAAAGAAACTAAAATAGTTTCTAAAGTAGTTTCTAAAGAATAAAGGCTGATAGTTTCTAAAGAAACTGTTTGGGGCTGCGTCGGTGGGAGTAACGAAATAATTTGGATATATCAACAAAGTTGCAATGGTAAATTGGCCGCCGTAACGATTACAAGAGCTGACGTTTCGAGCGTTAGCCCTCTGTCGGAGCGTTGGCCCTTCGTCGGAGCTTAGTTAGTAGATGGTCGGAGCGAATTGGCCACCGTAATCGTTACGGTGGCCAATTCGCTCCGACCATCTACTAACTAACTACAATTTACCATTACTAACTACATCTACTAACTACAATTTACCATTTCAACTTTGTTGATATATCCAAATTATTTTGTATACAACTTGGTCGTGAGAATTTGTAGTCCTCGGCAGTACATGCAACCTAATTCATACAACAACTAGTTTGAACTCTATCGTCATCGCCTTTTGCCAGAACCCGCCACATTAAGCTTTTCATTCGTTTTTGGCGTTACATGCATACATGCATACATAAACTTTTTTTTTCTCGAATTTAAGAGTAGCTTGTAAACACTAATTTTTCCGAGAGAAAATTACAAATAACTTTCGTTTTTTTTACGCTCAGCAGTGTTTGCATGTAGTCGAGTTGAGAAAGATTGCTAAACTGATGGTGGAAGAACATATTGAAACGTCGGCCGAAAACGTGAAACGGCTCTGACACACGACGAATTCGACGCCATCAATTAGAGTAACTCTCAACTGAGAGTCGAAAGTAATCGAGGAATACTTTTGTTTTTCCCCGTTCTGTGATTGGTCCAGAAAACCAGGCTCGCGTATGTTCTCAACCAATCAGGCTGAATCCAATCGTGACTTGCTCACCCGTGTTTTCCCGCGCTTTCGGCAGTTTGCCTGTTGTTGTTGTTGTTGTTGTTTTTTTTTGGCTAATTTTGACGTCCCCTGTGGTCGATTACTGTACAGACCCAAGGCAACACGAAATCTTCATGTTTTAAATGGTTAAAAAAATAAAAGAACAAATCATTGGTAATGGTGACGCCATCTATTCTGTCCCCCAATAGACTATCGGTAACAACCAATCAAAATGGGAGTAGGATTCAGCTCATCAAAAAAAAAAAAAAAAAAAAACAAATGAAGATCTCCATTATGTATGGTAATTTTCGCGTAATTTCACGATTAACCCTCTGACCTCTTACTGTGACTAGCATCTAATTTCTCCTTACATAAACCCCTGTGAATCAAACATTGAGATCACGAGAATAAAGGGAAATGATCACCAACTAAAGAAGCTCTTGATTGTTTAAAGAAATACGTCTTGTCAGCACCTTAGAAAATGTACAGAGAACAGTATTTAGTATATGTATACCGATGTTAGGTTGTAAAGGGTTAACTGGCGAGAGTCAAAACAATTGAAGGCTTTTCCTGGTTCCCGAAGTGCAGTTCAATATTTTAGCGAGTAAGTGGGTGAGACGAAGGGGAATAAAGAACGCAGACAGCGGGAACAAATACTTCAAGTCATTACTAAAAGTAAAAATTATCTTTAATAAAATGTAAAAAGAAGTGCTTCCATATTTTTCATCAATTTATACTTTTCTTAATTTGTAAGCCCTGGAAATCAGGAAAAAAATAAGGCCAAGGCCATATCGATTGTGTTATTGTCGTTAAATTGTTTCCATTAACTGATCGTTGATAAAAACTTCATGTTATAGTACAGCATAGTGGTCTTCTGTGCTAATTCGACATTATCATGTTGACGAAATCTGCGGATTAAGGAAAACCAAACATTTATAAGTAATTAAATGTCATTACTTTATTTTGTTTCGTGAAGTGGATCAAGGAATTGTTATTGTGTGTATCATACCTGCAGTGTTGACAAATCCGGCATGCTCCCCAACATCTTCAAATAAAATGTCCACGTCTTTGGCTCTGAGTTTATTGCCTTTAAACCAAAACAATTTCGATAAGCCTAAAAATAGTCGCAAACCTGCTAGGGTTACCTTGGCGTTAAATATTTTATATGTCTAGGTTCAGGGATTTTGAGAACAATGTACCACGGACTGGTGAAGTGTATCACCCAAGAACTAGACGCAAAATTTAACATAACCTCCCCAGCGACTAAGGGCTTCACACAGCGGGCACACGTCTACCCATGTGCGAAAGTTATAATGCCCAGTTGGTCTGTCAGAATCAAGTTATCTCAGACGAGTTACAAAAACCCACACAAGTAAGTCACGGTGTTTTAAAAGCGTATAACTTTCTTGGGAAAGATTAAAACGGAATTGTAAAACAATAGGATACCCGTACTGAAATAAGCTTTGCGTTTGAAAAGTCTGAGAGTTCTCTTTTCCACAACTTTTTTCCTTTTACAGATTTCTATGAACGTTTGGATTTTCTTTTGCTCATTTTCTCGACAGTGGTTGTTTGCTAAGCTTCCCTGAGAAATTTTGCGCAGGAAATTAGCGCGCGGACGCCTAAAATGGCTCCCTTAACGCATGCCCCACGCTTCACCGGTAACTGGTGGAATTCCTATTTGTTTTGTTTCGGTAAAATGAGGCTCATCGTAGACCCAAATAGCGACCAATAGGAAACGTACATATGCACCCAACTCATTGAACTTCGCCACAAGACAGCCATAACACTTCCGAGTCCTCACGGTCTGCCCTGCCATCATCGTTTCTCCAGTGTCCTACATTAAACTGGTTTTGCTTTACTTTATAGCTCGGTGATTGGTCTACAAAACTCACGCCACCTCCTAACCAATCAGATGCAAAGCTAAACTACTCGCGACTTGTTCCCACACCTAACCTATTTTCGCGCTCGATGCAGTTTGCATAGTTTGCTTTGAAGTCTTATTGCCTACTTAAGCCATTTTTCTCTGTTCTGATGAAACATCCTGGGTTCGGCTTTACCGCACCTAAATGAAAAGCGCATCATGAACCAACAAGATTTGTGGCCCTCAGCTTACCGAGCGCGGTCAACACGTGACGTAGTTCACCAGAGGCGACTTTGCCAGCATTGTCCTTGTCAAAAACGCTCAACGTGTCGATAAACTGCTGGGCAGTGACCGATTTTGCCTTTTGTTTCTCAGCCAAGAAGATGGCAAGGAACTCCTCAAACGTGACACCGCGATTGCCTACAATAAAAGTGCGTAAAACATTATTAGTTTAGCCTTTTACAGCCTAACATCAATATGCATATTCTCCATACTTTTCTCTAAACATTTCCTAAGGTGTTGACAAGGAGAATATCATAGATAATATATAGAGGGGGAATATCATATAGAGTAGGGATCAGTAAATGTTATTGTGACACAACTAAAATTCCCCCCCCCCCCCCCCACCCCCAAGAATGATAACCGGTTTGAGCGATTTCGGATGTCTTTTCATTTCATCGTGAAACAGTCAACTTTGTGGTGGACAAGAATCGATTGGGAGAAAATCAAAACAACATTGTGTGAATCAGCGGAAAAGATCGTAAAACTGACGTCTCTTTAAGACTTGTGGTCTAGTCCAAAGCGTCTTTGATTCGGTCTGTAGTTGTGGTAATCAAAACATATTTTGATAAATATCTCCTCTGGCTTGTGTGTTATGGATCATGGCAACAGACTTATGCAACGAATGTGATTGTTTATCACAAATTGGGCTGAGTTTCTCAACATCATAATAACTGATCATGTGGGTGTTTCAATTAAATGATAACCTTTAGTTAATTTGCACGAACCATTTTTAAAACTCTCAAGATAACTGCTCATTCAAAGAAAGAAAAAAATCAAATCGAATTTTAACAAATTTGTGCCCCTGGACAGATGCGGGTGAATTTTCCTAAACTGAGTAAAGATTTTTCTGATTATGCTACGGTGATGTAGGATGAATATGTATCAGCTTTCACGTAAAAATGTGATGAAGAGCACGACCTGAATTAATAGGTGGTCTTGAGAGTAAAGACTTCTGTTCAAAACATTCTCGTTCTAAAACAAATTACAACCACATAATTTGCATTCACTTGACGAAGGAGAAATGGTTGAGTAGGTAGAAGACAATGATATTAGAGAAACACAGTTCAGCGGACGAGATTTAGCTTAAATTCAGTAACAAAAAAAGATAAGATAAGATATAATAGCTAATTGGAGCACCTCTGACAATCCGTCAGGCATTAATCATGGTAGGTTAATTTGCACAATGCATTTCCCTGCGGCTCTTTATGTAAAAAGCTTGTTTTTATTGCGAATCTACCACGCCATTTTGTGAAAGACTCACACAATCAATGGACCTCTAATGAAATATATCCTAGATGACATGTCTCTTTCACCAAAGCGTTTGATTATTTTCCTTTGTTTTAATTTCGGTGATTTTTTTTTCCATACATGCACGCCGAACTATTCGAAGCGTTTGTAATCGCAACCGTTAAAAGGACGCAAATGCAATCAACAAGTGATTTTTTTTTAATTCGATCGCCAAGCAGATTATTGCTCTTACAATGTGTATAATGAAAGGGCCTTATATCTAGTTACTTGAACCCCATTTTCACCTGTGTCTGTTTTCGGAGCTTCGATTTTTTCAAATTGTTTCCCTATCCCGATGATGCATGTACGAAGTGAAATGGTTCTATCTGTCAGACATCAATTAAAAAGACTACTATTTATTTTACTCGCGTGTGGAAAAATACCCACAGAAATAGTTAATCGCTCGACATGGGATGCCAGCTTGACAAAAGATGAGATAAATCAGCTTTAAAAGGCTTAACCTCAAACATGTCTATTAAATAGTTGAAGTTAAACCGTAACGCAACATCTGTTTGACTCATTCTCTGCGCTTATCTCAACAATTCTTAAAATTTGCTTGTTATGTGTCGCAGACTCTAGAAATAAACTTTTAATTTACCAAATTGATAAAACAACTCTTATTGACCAAACGATGGCATTGTTGTCTCTCATAGAACAAAAGACCCCCGACCGGTATTTAACGTGAATCAAAGAAGATAACTTCTGAATATCGATCAATAAATAGAAATTCAAAGATCAGATCGTAATTGCGCGATAAAAATCCTTCAAAACTCACCCACGTCTTTTTCAATCTTCACAATGTCTTCATCATCCGGGTTGAGGTTTAAAGAGCGAAGCAGGCAACCGATCTGGTCCGACTCAATCTTGCCTTCGCCTTCGCTGTCAAATAACGCGAACGCGTCTTTGTACTCTACGTGAAAATATTTGCGCAAGATTTATAATTGTGTTTTGTTGTGTTCAACATTGTTGATATTTAGAATTATATACAAACCGTCCATCTCCTCTTGAGTTGGTTGGGCCATCTCGGCGGTCAGAGAAGTGTGAAGGTAGGTTGTGATTGCGCCCGGATGAGTGTTAGCGTTTGACACAGATCAGACGTGAATAGAATCACTTATGTAGACAAGGAAATCCAGGTATGAACAGGGCGTGGACGTCTTGGAGCGCGTCAGTGGTCAAGTACCATACCATGGGTCGGGATAGTGGGGCAATTTTCTCAAGAAAGAAAAAGTGTTCACGAAACTGAAACATTTTTAATTTAGTTTTACTTGAGGGTGAAACATTTCCTTAGGCTAACATTGAAATTCCATTCCTTGCGAAACTGTCATCAAATAAGATTGAGATTGTAAAACATAACCAAGGAGAAACACAAGAAATAGCGAAGTTCTTATTAACAGAGTAGAGGCGAGAATGGTCGAAATTTAAGTGGATTAAATGTGAAAAAAAAACTTGAAACATTTGAGGGTAATATTCTTTTAAGAAGCGCAAACCGTACATCGAAACCTTACGTCAATGGAGAACTTTCGAGGTTTGTCGAGTGAAAAGTAATGTTGCAAAGAATTGCAAAAATTGCAAAGCTGGCAAGCCTTGTATTTTGGGCGTCGTTCAATTAACCATAAAGATAACATCTGTTAACCAAAACATTGGAGACCCGAAAGAGGTAAAGCGCAACGAATAATTAACAAAACAATTAGATGTGTCAGTTGTTAAATACGAAGAGTTTTGAACTTTCAGTGATGATGTTAAAAAGAAAACATAAACATATTATCTCAAACTGGGCCACAAACATTCCACAGCTGATAAATAGTTTTGAACATTTGAATCGGTCATTTCAAGGATTATAAAGGTGTATAAGGTGCAGAAGTAATCTGATTGGGTTTTTTAGGATGGGTACAGACAAATCTCTTGGAACAAATGACGTTCTGGTGAATTCTGCTCGCCATGTGTCATCTTTGCAGCTATTTGTTTTGCCGCGTCACGCTAAGTGTTTTAAAGCGTATTACGTGACAAATCGAAGGAGACTATTCGCCTTGCATAATATGTGTCATCAAAATAGCTCTCCGCGTAATACACACCCTCCGTGTCTCGTAAGTGCAGCTGTTTTCTTGGAAGTCACGCAAGGGGGGTTGCGTGACATTCCAACAAACAGATTCTACCGGCTTTTTAGTTTGCAATTAACAGCGATAACAATTAACTTGATCCCCATTTGGCTGTTTTTTATTTTATTTTCTACAAAAGTATCTATCAGAAAATATTTATATAGATAATACTTCATAAATCACCCTAGTTATATATACCCTCTTGATATGAAATCATCTTGTAATGATAAATTAATAATCTGTATTGTTATCACATGTAATCACAGTTGATAGAGAGCTCTGTATGTAAAAGGGGGTGGATAATGATCATCCAGACATGACTGTCTTCACAAATTCTGCCAGAAAGAAAATAAAATTTAAAAATGTTAGGCACAATATAGCTGTACTTCAGTCCTAGCTAGGACATCTAGCCTCCACAGCTGCATTTAAGGGTGGAAAGGACAGGATTTGATCTAACACAGAGCATAACCATTAGGATCTGGATATCCTAACAGTAACCCTCACAACCAATGCATAAACATTACACCACTTATAGTCACAGAAACCAGTTAGATATAAAACTTCAGTAGTAGTAGAAGCAGGCAGGCAACATTCAGTACCTTCATAATTGATTTGGCCTTGATTGTCCTCCAATCCACTGAGGAGCAAATCAACCTCCTCTTCAGACATTTTTTCACCTGCAACGAAAAAAGAGAAGTCAAGAGTGCTTCCTCCGTAAACTTCCTATAAATTGATTTAGATTTTTTGAAAGTAGGTAATTGAAGTGTTTTGGAAAAAGCTCATACCAGTTCGTGACCCCAAATATGTCTCATTCAGGCTTCCCTAAAGATAATTATCTAACACAATCTCATCAACAACGATGGGGACATCTACACAACACCCCTGGGTCAGATGGAAAAGGAAGCAACCTCTGGGAGTCAAAATTAAATGCTGGGATAGTATGTTTTGGCTCTCCCAACCACCAACACCAAAAGAAGAGTGCTACCTTAACCCTTTAATGCCCAGATCTGATTGTGAATTGTCTCCTCCAACTGATATACATTTCCTTGCAAATTAATTGCAAGAGTTTGGTGTTAGATCAAGATAGCTTTCAGTGGATAAGTTTGAGTATTCTCATAACTTGTTTGCTGAATAATGTATGGATATTAGAGGGAGAAGTTACATTTTAATCACTTCTGGGAGTTAATAGTAAATCACTTGTTAAAATTTTTATTTGAGTGGTTCCATTTTAAGTGACCTTTCAATGCAGGTGGAAGACAATACAAAACATTTTGACCACTGTTATAATTAATGTCATTGTCGATAAGAGTACAGATTAAGTTTAACCACTGTCGACTTGTTAAATTTAAAAATAGACCAGGCTTTTCAGTGCTTGTCTCTCCCAATTCACTTTTCCTTCTGATCATTTACTCTACGTATGATGCACGATCCTCGCAGCAGAGAACCCTATTTATGCAATAGCGAAAATCGGACCTGAAAAAAATCAGGCCTGTACGGGATTCGAACCACTGTCAGGTTTATTACAAATCAACTTAACAGCCTGCTCCCAGTTGGCTTGTTAGCTGAATTGGTAGAGCGCTGCACCAGTATCGCAGAGGTCAGTGGTTCGAATCCCGTACAGGCCTGATTTTTTTCAGGTCTGATTTTCGTTAATGCATAAATAGCCCTCTCTACTGCGAGGATCGTGCATCATACATATCTATAACCACAGTTCAAAATATATGAACTTCATATATTCATCGTATCATTTACTCTCATAGATAAAAAGTACCAAAATATGCAATTACCTAATCCTGTCAGCACATGACGCAGCTCTGCGGCCGACACCTGGCCATTACCTTCTCTATCAAAAACTCTCAAGCCATCCACAAAACCCTCATTTGTACTTTTACTGGCCTTCCTTTGACCAAAGGAGTGGAAGATTGGAAAGAACTCATCAAACGAGATACGATTAGAACCTAGAAAAGAATACACTTTTTGTTCACAAAACTTGGCATAATATGGTATGGCAAAAATTCTTTTAAACAATCTTATCTATCTTCCTTGACCCAGTACCCTGCTGGCAGAGGCGTTTATTTGTTAACTTCCCCTATGGTCCACATAAAAATAAAGTCCTCTGAGCTTGGCCTGTTAAATCTTCTTCGAGCATGCACCTGGGAATTATCCAAGTATGTGGATAATCTGATTTGCAAAACCAGTCAGAACCTGTTTTAAACACGTTGCACACGCATCCTATTTAGCTATATAGCAAGACCAAGTGTGAGCCCACAATCACGTCACCAGAAGTTGAAAGTTGGCCGAGTACTACTGGGAACTAATTTGTTTCTAAGCAACAGGCCGCGCATGCTCGAAGAAGATTTAACAGGCCGAGCACAGAGGTCTTTCTTTTACGTGACCGTAGGGGAAGTTAACAAATAAACGCCTCTGCCAGCAGGGTATTGACCTAGAAGTGATTGACATGTAACTTGTCCCTATAATACATCTATCATGTAAGAAACAAGTAATGAGAATACTCAAACTAATCAGGTAGAAATATCATCTTGATCTGATACCCAATTCTCGTCACTAATTTACAAGAAATGTCTAACAGCTAAAGAGGAGAATTAACAATCAGACCTTTGGAGTTACAGAGTTAAATGACAAATCTTAAATTCAATAACTGAAATATTTTTGTTCAAAGGATATAGTAGAAATCTCAAAAACTATCAACTTCCACTACCGATTTCTCTATGTGTTACAATTTTGACTTCTCCAAACTGATGTTGGCCAAAAATTTTGCAATTTCAGCTGACGATAGGTGATCTTTAGTTTTTTTTTTTTTTATTTAACTTCGCAGACAGGCAGGGACACCGCAACAGTTTGCATCAATTACCGCGGGCCCAGTAAACCCACCCATCCCACCACACAGTAATCTCTTATGTGGGAAATTAATGTCTCCTACCCCTAACCCTGCAGGAGACAGGACCTCTATTTATTCCTCCCTATCCGAGAAGACTAGAATATCTAACCATTTCTTTGATGTTATAGAAAGGTAGCATATTCTTCTCAATTATTTAAAGACCTTGAGTGTTGGTCCGGCCGGGGCTCGAACCCTCGACCTCCCGCACAACAGTCCAGCGCTCTATCAATTGAGCTAACCGGGAGGCGGTTAGCTCGTTCCTCTTGATCTAGAACTGTCGAAAGAGCTAACAGCTGCGATATGAATTTTGTTTATAACAAGAGCACAGTACATGCAGACTAACTAACAATGATTCTTAAGCCCACTGTGGTCTAAATTCCTAAAGGAAGGCATCTTGGGAGGATTAAATCTCATTTCAGGGTTCAATCTATGAACACTAAGCGCAGTCAGAGGGAATGACATTTTTTTCTCAGTACTTATCTGATGAAATTTCAGTCGCCATAATAGGGCACACAGAGAGTTCAACAGCAAAATGAGCAATAACAATAATATTAGATACAATGAAATAAATATATGAAGTTCATATATTTTGAACTGCGGTATTAGATACGTATGATGCACGATCCTCGCAGTAGATAGCGCTATTTAAGCAATAGCGAAAGTCAGACCTGTAAAAAAATCAGGCCTGTACGGGATTCGAACCACTGACCTCTGCGATACTAGTGCAGCGCTCTACCAATTGAGCTAACAAGCCAACTGGGAGCAGGCCGTTAAGTTGATTCGTAATAAACCCGTGAAAGTGATAAATCAGATACAATGAAAAAACTATATGAAGTTCACATATTTTGAACTGCGGTATTAGATACGTATGATGCACGATCCTCGCAGTAGATATATTTTTTCATTGTATCTGATTTATCACTTTCACGGGTTTATTACGAATCAACTTAACGGCCTGCTCCCAGTTCGCTTGTTAGCTCATGGTAGAGCGCTGCACTAGTATCGCAGAGGTCAGTGGTTCGAATCACGTACAGGCCTGATTTTTTTCAGGTCTGATTTTCGCTATTGCTTAAATAGCGCTATCTACTGCGAGGATCGTGCATCATACGTAACAATAACATTGCAGCTTTGAAGTGCAAAAGGCTTTAGGCCTTCATTAAAAGTCGTTTCAATAACACAAGTTACAATTTCCGTTTATATACATGTCTTAATTGCCTCCTAGCTTCTACGAACGCGCTTACTTGAAAAGACTAATCAAACCAAAATAATGATCCATTTATTCCGAGGTTCAGTGATTCTTTTGTAAAAATTTATGTACCAAAATAGACCACGGGGAACAACAAAAGATTCCACCTTTCAAAACACACAACTTAAAGAACTGTTATCGCGAAATACAGTTTCCCGTTCAAGAAGTCATCCTGCAGGCTATAAATGAGTTGTTTTCTTTAAGTTCATTTAGTTTGCAAGCTGCGACAAGCATGCAATATATCTAGGCACAATTGTTAAAAAATATATCCTTTAAATCATTTATAATTATTACGTCGATTTGAATAGCGAAAAATTTCCAATATCTTTAACTTATCGAAAGCCGGGTTTTCGTCCGCACGTGAGCTAGTATCGAACATGTAAATGAAGTAGAGATAACTATCGAGATGACTGCGAGGACTGAAAGGAAAGCGAAACATTTACCTCAAAAAGTCAAGATCAGCTTCGATTTCTTTGATCGATCGCAAAATTGAGCTAAGGATTTTTAAAAATCATAGTTAACGTGTAAATACACGAACACTTTAGAAGGAAGTAAGCTAATTATCTCTTATTTCATTCGAAGGCAATTCCGTGTCGGCAAATGAAAAGTCAACAATGAACATATTTCTATCAAATCATACCAACTAAATTAATAAGTAGTTTTTGAACAAGTACATCACAGCTGCGAGATTCTCTAAAATAATATTCAACTGACTGATTGCATACCAGAGGGATCGACTTCCTTCAGAGCCTTGTGGACCTCGGCTTGTGTTGGGTTGAGTCCAAGTGAACGGAGTACCTCACCCAATTGCGCCGAATCAATTTTGCCATCTCCTCGGCGATCGAAAAGCATAAACGCCTCCTTGTGCTCTACAAAAATGAAAAAGGCATGAGTTGATACAACAACTGAAGAAAAAGTTCAAAACTACAACAGCTGTATTACTTTAACAATGTTCAAGCACCGTAGAACAACTCAACACTAATTTAAGAATCTTGAACCATAAAGGGCAATGTGATAGATACCAGCAATTTGATCTTCCGATAAAGTTGCCTGCGAAAGAAAAATAGATTTTGAGAATGATTATTCGCAAAGAGATAGCTAAACTACAAAATTCTAAGCAAGAGTTTTTCCCTCACCATTTTCACTTATATTGCAACTGAGGTTGTGTCACGTCGTTGTGGAAATACTTAATAGAAGTCCCAAGGGACTTGCCCTTATTTGGAGGTTCGGTTTCTTGGGTTTCTGGTTGGTGATGTCAAAAATTTCCGGGGAGAGTGAGAGAGAGAGCGTGGAAGGAAGTGATGCCCACCTGGGCGAAGAACAAGAAAAATGTCGTTATTGAATGGCTGTTTTCTTTCTAAGCGGATGCTATATACAAAAAAATTTAAATACTGTCAGCAACTAACATGAGACAATTTTGCGTGACTATTGCTGACCACCCCTCCCCCCTCCAAGTTGATATGTCCCTTTCCTCCTTTATTGTTCAAATAACCAAATGTTTAAATTTTTGATCGTCATGATCTGGATCAGTGACGTCATACGAATATTAATGGTGAGTTCCACAGCAGATCTGTTGATTTTGTGACGCGTAAGTGCAAAGGCAAAGTTAGTGTCACGCGTACCGCAAGAGTGTCACGCACCACGCCGGATCGACGCTGCATATAAGTGTAGGATTTAGGGAAAATACGAACAATGACAATGATTGGACAATGCAGTGACATAATATTCATTTATTTGAATAGCAACGTTTATGACTAGTATGAAATAGTATCAAGACCAAAATTTTAATTAATTGCTTCAACCTCAATATAAACTATTAAAATAAAATCTATAATATTTCTAATAAATAATTTTATTCATCATTCTTGAATATCCATCATGTTGTTGAAGCACAAGTTTTTTTTTTAAGGAGACTTAAGATACAACAACTTGCTTCGAGCCGAAAAACATTTTCATAAGCTGCTAGCGCTTACATCTAAAAAACTAGAAAACCAATATTTGGTGCGCAAAATTATTCGGAGCTGCAATCCTTGTCAAACATTCATGGGAAAGCTCTCATGCGGGTAAAAAGTGCATGTATAAAACATATGCTTGATTTTTCGTAATATCTTTATCACAGGGGATTTACAAGCTCTCCGTCAAATCTCTTTGCGCAAAGCGATGTTGAATCCAAAGCCAGCTTTTCTATACGTTTCCAAGATTCCAGTGAACTTGTGAACGTTACGGGTAGCCAACTGACTACATTGTTTTCAAATGCGTTCTTTTTTAAAGATTTTTGCTTAACTATCCCAATATTTAATAGTCCTTTTTTAGTTCGAAAGGAGAAATATCTTTATTCTTTTAACTCTAACTACCGCTTTACTCTGCTTTTTTTTAATCACTGAATACTCTAACCATTTTCCTTGAAGTTATTATTTTATAATGCTTGAAAATCTAAAACTAGTTGAAAAAGCTTTTCCCTTGAAAATTCTGCTCATTATTACGATTTGCAATGCAAATAAAGACAATTGTTATTTACTATTATCTAAGCCAGTATCATGCAATTATGTGTACAAATTTTACCTAAGCTTCGTTTTTTTGTTCAAACTATTAGTAGCACAACTTCACTTGATTCAGTAGCCTGAGTATCGGGCATTCCAAAAGAAGGGGACTGGGACTGAGCTAGACCGATAGGTTTATTTTTTCTCACGCCCTATCCCCACCCTCGCTAGAAAGCCTAGTGCTCAGGCTATTTTCAAGGTGACTAAACAGCAAACTTCACGTAACTTAGTCAAAATAGAGTTTCTGCTGTCCGCGGTTTCGCACTCGTCTGGTAAGACACACTCCCAGAATCTGAAATCAAATACAAATAACTGATTGATAAGCACGAGTGTTTCATCATTTAATCACTGTGTATGTGTATGGTCGTAATCCTTTACACTCTAACATTAATAAGGATAATCTCCATTCAGTTCACACACTTTTCCAAAGGTACTGACAAGCCCAATCTTGAAGGGCCTCATAAATTGGTGATCATCCCGGCTTAATTCTCATGACCTTTAGATTTGATTAAATGGTGCCACTGTATGGAGAAATTAGCATCCAGACACTGTTAGGAGTTAAAAATAATGTTAACAGCGTGTAGCATGAAAATCTTCGGGTTTTGAATTGAGTAGGGTACGCGTAGAGTATGTGCACGATGCATCCCCCCACCACTACCACCCACACGTATAAATAGAGGTTGGCAGGGGTAGGGGTAGGCGTTTCGTTTTATCGTATGAGTCCTTTTCGGAAGATTTTACCCTCTGCATTAGGGGAAGAGTCTCTAACGATTACGGTGTGCTACAACTTATCACACTAGTATCTATCCAAGAGCTAAGAGGAAAATTATACGTTTCCTCTCTTGTCAAAGTTTCGCTAAGTTATCGGAAAATCACAGAAAAGTCACCTCCTACAAAACTTTCATCATCTGTGACCGAAATAATTCGTTACTGCGAGACGCCAAAAAAGTCGATCTACGAAATACAGCTTTTGTAAATTATTTTTCTTAGCTCCTGCGCGCAAATTGAAACGAAAATAACACCACTTTACGACGAGTCGCGTGCAATGCGTTTCCTAATTGGTTAAAAACATGACACCAGCAACAATAGCAAGCCTCTGTGCTCGTAACTCAATCTTAGGTATAGCACGAGTCGCACTTGGTAACTTTCTCAGATAATATGCTCTCTTTGCAGTAGAAATATGTCGAAAGAGGAGTATTCCCAAGTGTATCTCCGACCTTTTCAAAAGATTTAAGTGTTTAAAATCCGTAAAATCACAAAACGAGCAATAGTTGGGAAGGCATAACATCCCGTCGTTGACCTGAATCAAGCTACAGATTGGACGGAGCTAACACTTGCGAGAGTAAAGGAATTTTAATCAAGTTCTAATAACGGAAGGTAACCTTCAGAGTCTTAATTACGAATCTATTAAACAGGCGTGAAAATTAACGTTGCAAAAACCATAAAAAACATGAAAGAAGGCCAGAAGCTTTCTGGTACATCATTCTCTGCTAGGATTTGTATGAGCTCTAGGAATATTACTGTAGACTGCACAAAAGCACAGAAAGATACTGTCAATGTTTATTTTTTGAACATAATCTTTTATACCTAACATAACAAAAATTCAACCCTAAATAATTCACCAAGAAAAATACATCACAGAAATACTTAAATACTACAATTCAATAATGCTTCCATACAGAGATTTTCTCATCTAGAAATATTCTCAAAATATCTCCATTTTTGCTGGGGAAGAAAATTTTAAGAAGCATTTAGACAACTTTTTTAACACTGTAATACTGCTCTATAAGAAAGCTATTTGTTTTGCTTAAAAAACATTTGAATCGTTATATCATTCAATGGGCTAGTACAAACCTTCACACATAATGTGGGAAAATTTAACAATCAGTCAATCCATGGATTTCTTTCCAGAGGGTGAATGACAGATTCAAATGATAAAGTCTTATTAACCAAGCATCAAGGCCATACTGGGGAATATTGGACCGAGGTTGTGGCAGTACAGAGCAAGTGCAATGAGGTCTGTATAAAAACAGCCAAGGGCCAATATTCCCCAGTATGGCTCGAGCAAGTGAGATTATAGTAGTAAGTATTTTATCAAATATGGCACTCAAGCACCAAACTTACTTGTTTTGAATACACGGATTATGACTGTTTTCCTTGCCAAATAATGATTTCAAAGACTCGCAGCAAACAACAAACTCATTAATTCTATGACTTTAAACACAAGGCTAACTACTCTGTAGAACCAAGCCACTCCACATGGACCATGGGATATGCCTAGGGTAGGGATGGGGATGCTCTCTTATCAAAATAACTACCCTCCCCCCACCCCCCACCAAAAGCTAGCAGACTCTGCCATGTCACTTCATTGTTTAAAAGTTAGTCTTTCAAAATAACATCTTAAAGCTCATTAAAACTAGGTACTAGTGTTGCTTCTATTAAATAATAATGGCACCTATGTAATCATTGTATTGAATCAGACTAACTCCACCTGACATTGACAGTCAGCAACAGACGACAAAAATCAAAATACAAGGCAAAAATAACATGCAATGAAACCTGTTTGATATAGTACAAGCAATTATGTCTCTGTAATCTTATTTTACATATTTTCAGTTATTGGTAAATTAGCATGGTTATAAGTTCTATCTAGTGGTTAAGGAAAGGTTAGTTGCATGAAGAATTTAGCTTAGTACCCTAAGGACTTATAAAAAAGCCCCAGGGTTGGCGCGAGGGTCCTTTTGATTCCTGTAGCGGCAAGCCATATAAACACCAAAGAGCTGTGAAAGACAGAAATAAGAGAAGAAGTTAAGGAGATTTTTTAGAGAGAGATAATTAACTGTTAATTACAATCAGATATTGTCCTGATCAAGTGGTTAATGAGTGTGAATTCAAATCAAGAAGAAAAGCATAAAAATAATCAAAGTGATTATCAGTTTTTATAACCCTAAACTCCTAAAATCTGGTTGCTTATTCTCTTCTCTAGCTGCTACACACTTCCTTGTAACTTAATTAAGAGAATTTTGTATTTGATCAAGATAACAACTTCTATCTGATAAGTTTGAGAATTTTCAATGCTTGTTTGATGGATAATGAATAGATATTAAAGAGAGAAGTTACATGTTAATCACTTCTGAGAGTTTGAGAATATGCGGGATTGTGCATAAGGTTAGTCCAACTTCAAAATGCAAGTGCGGGTTTTTAACTCAGTGGCATATAATTACAAAATGGATGTCATGCCATAGGATATAAAACTAAAAATAGTGTGTGAATTGATGTTGCACTTACCAAGGTAAAACTGAAGAACAGACCAATTCCTCCAGCCACCTTCAGAAGATGATTTACCACAGCTTTTAACTTGTCATAGCATGTTTCACAATTGGGGCATGTATCATCTATAGGAGTCCCACGACAGCAAGGTAACTAGAACACAAAGGACAAAGGGACAGTCACAAGCATTCAAAAGAAACCAACTGAAGGTAAGTGGTTTTAAACCCATGAGGTATTAAGTCAAATTTCCATATTAGCTAACAAGACTTTCACGAGATATATGATGCTACAAAGGTGGGGGGGGGGGGGGGGAAGAAAGGGGTCCTGATCCCATTTCATGCATAAAAATGAGAAAAATTCATGCATTGTATGTATTTAAAACAGTTGATAATTTTTCATGTCATGAATTTAAAAGGGAAAACTTCAAATCTCTCTTCTTGTATGCAAGGTTTCAGGGAAATCCTGAGTTTGTTATGAAATGAAAGTAAAATCTGTGCCGTGACTGATAACTTACAAAACCTTTTCCATCCTCTACAATAGAAAATACAGGGATTTGCATTAATTGTTCTATTTACACCTAGTCTTTCACAATTAATCAACCATGTTCACATTAACAGAATAAGAAAGTTAGTAAGTTTTGAGCTCATTAAGGAGATAGAGAACGATATTTTTCCTCTTATTACCAGCATGGCACATAGACATGGGACATAGACACTCAAGACAAGACAAAAACCATCTTTCTTAATGTTCACAAACTTCCCATTCCACCACAAAATATCTTCAAGCTTTGCCATGTAGTGCTTTGTGCATTTACTTTTCCAAAAGGTACATGTGGCTAGAGCAACCTAAAGGTCTTGTTGTGAGTTTAACAGAAGCCTGAGTACAAGCACTATCTTGTGACGACATTACAAAGGCGATGTACCACAAAAATGAATGCAAAAGATAGAATCCAAATGTTAACAAAAAAGCTTTCCTGTTATTAACGCTACCAAGCAACAATTTCAGTATTAAAGGCAACCTGAATGGCCACAAGAATAATTGGTGTCATTTAAAGGGGGGCCATTGCCTCCTGGAAGTCTCTAGACCACAAAAACTTACCTTGTCACACTTTGGATGCCCCATTTCACCTGAGGTTATATTTTTATTTTTAAATCCACAACAATCTTTAATTGTTTGGATTTTTGTCTTTACATTGGGTGACATCTTTCCCCAGCCTGCCTTCATTAGATTAGACTGCTGCTCATGTGAAACTGCTATAGCGCCGATAGACACTGACATTTGAATGATAAACAGAAGCAGCATGATGATCATATACTAATAATCCATAAGTTAAGGTTGAAACAAAAGATAATATTACTTCCTTATTAGAATGCTGAATAACAAGAATCTTTGCAATATAAAACACTTCCTGATACACAATTTTTAAAGGATACAAAAAACAGAATCACTTGGCTGTGACGCACTGCACCAGCAACACCCATAATGGCAACAAGAAGGAGGAAGACACCACAGGCTACAACACCACCAAGGATTGGAAGACTGGTTATTTTGGACGATACTTTGGCATAAACAGCTACACATATTAATACCAGGGCTATGAACTGCAAAAAGAAAAAAATTCATTCAACAAAAACAGTTAGATCAGGTAGATTAGGACAGCTGTTCTCTTTTGTCTTTTATCTTAAGGTAACTGGTATAACTTTGCTTTTAGTAACCCTTTACACTATAACGCGAGTCTGCATATTCTCCATAATGTTCTCTATACATTTCCTAAGCTGCTGACAAGGAGAATTTGTTTAACAATCAAGAGCTTCCTTAGTTGGTGATCATTTCCTTTGTTCTCCTGACCTCAATGTGTGATTCAGTGGTGATATTGTAAGGAGAAATTAAGCATTGGTCACTCTTAAGGGTTAAAAGGTTAAAGCTTTTAAAAGATGGACACCCTAAATTTCTGAGGCCAGAGCCATTGGGCAGTCAGTGATTATTCTAAGAGCACAGCTTTGAAATCCCACGTGTTCATTGTGTATATAGGTCTGTCTGTCTTTCTGTTCATTTATTTCAATTTGAGATGTACAATGAGCCAGCGACTCATACTAGTTCAAGTTCAAGTTCATTGATTTGTTTAAGCAGGTTGATTAATTGGCAGCTGTAATAGCTGATGTGGACCTGCTGTCTTAACCCACCCCAGGGGAGGACATCCATCGCACAGTAATCTCGTGTGTGGGAAATTAACATCACCTGCCCCAACCCTGCAGGAGATGGGACCTCCATTTATTCATCCCTATCCAAGAAGACTAGAATGTCTAACCATTTCTTGATGTTATAGAAAGGTAGTAAATTCTTCTCAATTATTTTAAGACCTTGAGTGTTGGTCTGGCCGGGCTCGAACCCTCGACCTCCCGCACTACAGTCCAGCGCTCTATCCATTGAGCTAACCGGGAGGCGGTTGGCTCAATGGATAGAGGCTCAAACATTCGAATATCATTAACCCACCCATCCCACCCCAGTGGAGGACATCCATCACACAGTATTCTCATGCATGGGAAATTAACATCTCCTTCCCCTACATAGGTATCTCTTCATTGTAATTTCTAAATTTTCATGGTGTAAATTACACTCAATTGCAAAAACATAGAAACCTAAATAAGCATGATCCATAAACAATGAGACCTCAAAGTTTTATGGGTAATCATACATATGCATAATCGGTGATTCACTTTTTCTCACTATTCATGAAAATTCTTTTGCTGTTATAATCCTTTTCTTCCAGGAAAGCATGAATAGCTTCCATCAATCACCACATGCTTATGGTGTTTATCATCTAAATGTGTACCCAGAGAGCCATAAGGTCTCATTGTTCATACCACACCCTCTTTTAAAACTCAATAGGGACCTTAAGTAACCACGACGGCGACGGCAACGAGGATGTGGAAAAACAAGAGATCTAATTGGCAGAACAATAGGTCAGCACGTGCATTTTGAAACTTTGTACATTTCTTAGTCGTCCTATGCAAAACAACAACGTGAAATCGCCAAAATTTGCATCATCTGCAAACCGAAACTGCGACTGCAAATTATTTTAATTTCCATTTGGAACTCAACGCTACTTTTATACATCATGCTGAAGTTGAGGTCTGGCGCCGTATGAGACAGTAAGCTCATGCAGCCATTTTTGAAATTCTAACTAAGAGTAGAAATTCCTTTTTTAATCGAAGTCTTCCTTGGCGTTGCCGTCCCGACTGCTTAAGGTCCCTAATGTTCCAGCAATTTAGCAAAGTTTCTGTGAGCAAGATATCATGTTTCCATTCTCTTAAAAAAAACTGTCTTTGTTCTTTTTTCTCTCAGTAGAGATGATTACCTTAAAGACAAAAAGCAGCATACCCATAACTGCTTGCACATAAGAGCCAGACACAACCATTGGAACTCTCGACAAGTTCTTCACAAAATGGTGCCTTTTTCCATGAATTTATTATCATCAGTTGAATCAAAATGAGATTTTATATCACTGTATCATTCAACTTCCAAAAGTACAAAATTTGGTGTCATACAACATCTGAATGCCAGGAGGACAAGGGAACATTCAAAATCCCTTTGAAGTTTGCAATAATACTCATTACAAAAAATCATCATTCCATGTCCTCTGGAGAGAATGGTATCTTATATCTAACTTTGTGCCAAATTACATGCAATATGGAGTGATTTGAATTACAAACAGCTCTGCAAAGTGAAATGCGACACATGTCATCTTATTCGCAAAGTGTAGTCATTAGAATCTTAATTAGTTCGAGTCCTTTCCTTGTTGATGAAAGGAAAGGCTTCCTTCTAGATTCGCTAAAATACGAGAAGTCTGGCTAAAATTTATTGAAATTTTGTAAAAAGGTTTAAAAATAACCCAAGAGAAAGCCTTAGAGATAATATGGACTTAATAGGACACACGACCTTTACTTCGTAATAATCGAATAATTAACCTTGTAAAAGGGTTGCTTTATATTAAGTTATTCAAGAAACGTGGAATATTATTGAAAGAGTATGTCAAGATCCAGGAAAATTAAATGTATACAAAAAAAATCACTCATTGATCAAATTTAAGCGTACATCTCCTTAGACATGAGGTGGCAGCGAAACTCAAGAGTTTACGCTGTTTTCTCGCCCAGAAAAAAGCTATTAAATTAATGCACGATGCGCTAGGTAAACAGCTAGCCTTTTGCAGCAAAGGAACGACGGGGTTTTTTTTGCCTGAAGATTTTCTTTTTCGTAGAAGAGCTAACATTTACACTTTAAATCCCTAATCAGATTCCGAAGCATTAACAGATGAGAACCGCAGGAGATTTCCGTCGAAGAGGATCCAATAAAAAGCTTCAAATAACCACTAAATGCCACGTAACAACAGACGGCGAAAATTCGATTTTCCCATACAATAGCTGGCGATATTCGATAAAACTCTGCGTTAAAGTTGAAAGGTTTTCCTGGATACTTACAATGTAAAGGGTGTTAAGTGCCACCAGGACATTTTTGGAGCAGAAATACGCACAGCTCTGTGCTTTCGAGTATTTAGGGCTGTGCATTTGGAAAATATCCACAGATTTCTTTCGTCGCCTGTTAAAAATCCGTGATCGGTTTACATCCAAAGAGACCACTAGCATCGTGGGCTCCTTAACGATCACGTGACATAGGAAAACTGACGTCATTTGCTATTCCTGAACGATAGAGAGGCGCGCTCTGATTGGCAACTCAAACTTCAAATATTTTTTGTTACTATTCACCTCCGAGCAACTCGAGTGGGATTTGCGCCCGTAAATATTGTAATCGCTGCAGGAATAAATGAGTAAAACAAAGGTAGTCCAAGCTCGCAAAATATAGAACTATATTCGATATTCACGTTGTGCCGAAAGATAAGGGTTTCTCTAAAGGCGCTCTCGACTAGAATGAATCTGAACTAGTTTTGAATAAAACAAACTTACCTCGTTTAGTGATTGTGCCTTTGAATCGTGTGAGTATCCTGGGCTAATTATGGGTTTGTAGCTCTGGTACTTGCCTATTGGGAGAGACAGTAATATATTCCCTGAGGAGGGGGGTGTGGTTACTTCCTACAAAAAGGCCAATGGGGATGTCCTGTTGGATGAGGTCGAATTTTCATGACTGCATTAACGATAATGGGCTGCATTTTCGATAGAGTTAATGGAATGGGGTTGCACATTCTCAGGGTCTCGAAGAAAGAAAATTCTGTTCACTAGGTGTTATTCGAAGACAAAATCGTGTGTTGTACAGAAACTTTCAGACGATGGAATTCGTAGTATGGTCTTTCAAAATGCTATAAGCATCACATCAAAAGGGTTCATCCAAAAGCAAAATTCACCCATAGTAACTCCTTGAGGTAAAACAGCGCGTTTCTCAATGAGGGAATAACAGACCTTTCTTTAAATAGCCACTCAATAAGAAATTGCTACTTAGTTCTTATTAACGGAGCGGGAGGTCTGTATGGGAGAATCTTGACCGAGGTCGCCAGTACAGACCGAACGCAGTGAGGTCTGTACCAGCGACCGAGGTCAAGTTTCTCCCTTAGAGACCGACCTAGGTCAGTTAATAAGATGTTTATTATATGGCTGTGTCTTATATGCCAATTTTTTATATTCTTTGTACCTTTTTTTTTCTAGACCGGTCTAGATGCCGGTCTAGATGGGAAAATCTAGACCGCTTTCAATATTGATTTCAGCCAATCAAATCACAGGCGGCCCAAGCTCTCTTTGAGAACCACACAAGGAACACAATTTGCATATCGATTTATAAGGATTTGTATGGGATTTTCTACAAGATATCCATAGAGATAGTTAAAAGTGAAAATATTAAATAAAAATGGCTTACCTTATTCCATACGTGTGTTGCTTGCTCCTGGTGTCGTTATTTCACCGATTTCACTTGACTTTTAATCCTGGTTTTCTCTTCTTAAAGAAAACCAGGATTAAAAAAAACCGCTTAAATCAAGTAAAATCGGTGAAATAACGACACCAGGAGCAAGCAACACACGTATGGAATAAGGTAAGCCATTATTATTTAATATTTTCACTTTTAACTATCTCTATGGATATCTTGTAGAAAATCCCATACAAATCCTTATAAATCGATATGCAAATTGTGTTCCTTGCGTGGTTCTCAAAGAGAGCTTGGGCCGCCTGTGATCAAATTCGTGAATTCGATAGTTCCCAGTCCTTGTGAGACACAGCCATAAAATAAAAGAAAATAAACGAACATACTTTATTTGGTATATCAATAGCAGTATCAACCAGTCTGATTATTTTTTATCAGCCAACAAAGGGCTGTTTTATTCTAGACGAAATAACAAAAATATTCATGGTTGCGGCTCGAAATATGAACAATTTATAGCATCAGTTAGGATTAAATCTATTTGAAATTTTCGATACTACTTTCATCAAATTTTATTTTGCATACTTGGAACTAAAGATTATCCTCTCATCTGATTAATTTTACATTTAGTTTGCCATCTTAAGAAAGGAACTGAAATTTCGATACTCCCTTCATCAAATTTTCTTTTGCATACTTTGAACTGAAGATTATCCTCTCATCTGATTAATTTTACATTTAGCTCGCTATCTTAAGAAAAGAAACTTTTGTAAAGATTGGATCTCAATGGCCTTACAAATAAAGTCTCCCCCAAGAGAACGCCATGGAAAAGACAGGAAACGCAATGAGAACAAACTTTGCCATGGAAGTGGCACAGCCAGCATTGCTATCCACCACTGTCTTTTTTTCAAACTTGACTTCCATCAACTTGGGATGATAATCATTCCAAAACGACATTCGGCGAGGAGCAAACGAGGCCGTCATCTCGGATTTTTTATCCACCCGGAGATAAGGCCTCTGACTGGAGTTGTATTTCTCGAACGTAACACCGCTGACTGGCTGAGGCGTTGGATTGCCGAGCTTGGCAAAGTTTGTGTACATTTCCATGATGAACAAACTGACGTCTTTGTCCGACTGGTCCGGAAACAAATACGCAAAACGAGGCATAAACGGGACTCCAAAATCAAAGAGGGTATTGTCGCCATGTTGTACCCCGTACCACGCCTTGTGAAGGGGGCGTACCTTTTGCTGATAATCGAACATGCACATGTAAACATCGGCATACATACTGTGAATATCGGCGACTGCGTGACTTGGGGCGACGAAATAGTAATCACCGATGAGATCAGCGAGCTGGGTTCTCAGCGCATATTTATCGCTGCTGTCGGGCCATGGAGTATACATAAACTGCAAAGCATCCCTTATAAGGTCAGACTTCTGCTTTCTTAAAGGAAAGAAAAACGATAATTATTTTCATTGTTAGCTAAAGCTTCAGTTCGTAGCTTAAGTCGCATTTACCCCTGCCAATTTTCCTGTGCATTTGTCAAGAAAAGATTTCATTTAAATGAAAACTAATCAAACGATACTTCTCCTCAACAAGACCGGTCCTGCAACTGCACACATCACAGACCATTTGTTAATTGAGGACGTCAAAGACGATTAAATAGGAATTCCTGATAGAGTAGAATTACCAAGCTGTAAAAACCCTCTAAAGATTCATTGGTACGCGTCATTGTAACATCATCTGCATTTGGAAAATCTCCTCTCTCGAGGTTTTAAGTTTACAATGTCAAAAACTCATGAGATGTAAAAGCAGAAGCAGAAAGATTTTTCACTTTTTTCCATGTGCACATTTGTTCTCTCTTCCGCGTGGACTTTTTTAATTGTAACGTCATCTACGCTATGAATATTTTTATTAACGGTTTTACCTTTACACGTGTCTTCGTTCAAAACTTCGAGAAAAATATTAACAGATAACTTAACTTACCCGATATCTCGATAGCGCGCATACTTTGTTAGAAATTCCTTGAAGAAAGAGGGACTCACTCCGTTGTCTACACTTTGCGCCATTCCAAAGGACATGTTTGCTAAGAATCCCACAGAGGAGCCCCCCTCCTGACTGGCAAAAACGATCATCAAGTTGGCTTTCTTAAATTCTCCTTTGTTTCGCAGATTCCGGGGGGTGTCAAGAAGAAAGTTTTTATCCACAACTGGTGCCCAGGCCAGGTTTTCGGAGTAAGCATACGGTATTGACTCAGAAGCGCTTTGTATCTCCTTTGCTTGTTTCTGACGAATGCACGCCATCATTTCGCTGTGGTCGCCTGATGGACAGCCCAGTTTCTTAGCAAGCTCACTAGCATAGCGGAGACCTAAGGAAGTCGGCTGAACTGCAAAAGGACTCAAATCCACTCCGCTCTCTGCAATGGCTCGATGGAAGAGGCCTTGGGAAAGTGGAGACAATAGATGGAGGCTCACACTTGATCCACCAGCGCTCAATCCAAAAATGGTCACCTTGCCGGGATCCCCTCCAAAATGTTTTATGTTTCCTTTGACCCACTGGAGTGCTGCCACTTGATCCAACATTCCATAATTCCCAGGGGCAGCGGTATCCCCGGTCGTCAAGAAGCCAAACGCGCCAAGACGGTATTGGATAACAACAACTACCACACCTTGAAGAGCCAAGTAATCGCTAGGATACGTGACTGAAGTACCAAACTCATAAGCTCCTCCATGAATGTAAACCATTACGGGTAGGTGCTGGCTCACGTTTGGGGTGTAGACATCGAGATATAAGCAATCTTCGCTGTACGTAAAATTTTGAGTAAACATCCGCACAAAAGATTCAAAGATCTTCTTTTGCATGCAAATATTGCCTTGCTGTTTGGCTTGGCGAACCTCTTTCCACGAAGCTGGCTCTACTGGTGGTTTCATTCTAAGGTCGCCAACTGGTGGAGCGGCGAATGGAATGCCAAGGAATTTGCTGACTGACTTGTAAGTGAAAGAAGAATTGGGGTACGATTCCTCGAAACCTTCGATCTCTCCATAGCTTGTGGACACTCTTATTGGCGTGACTAGTGGCAGAAAGAGGAAGAAAAGTGATAAACACAGAAATAGTTTTGTCGAAATCATCATGCCTCAGTCTGAGTCAAAACTTTTCCTTTGACCTCACTTGAATTTTCTTCACACGATGGAAAGTCGCTTGACCTGCCGACTCACTATTTCTCAGAGTCACCTGAAAGCGTAGCAATGTTGCAATAGTTTAAAATAGGCTTAATGCAGCTTGAAATAGCTTAAAATATCTATGACGTCATTTCATGTCTTTTTCTGATTGTTTAGATCTCTTGGAAGGCTCATAAAAGGTATCTTTCGCTTAGAAACTTTGTTTTATAAACACTGCAAAATTCTACAGATCTGAAATGATGGACTTTTTTGTAAAGGCTTTTCCTGATACTGACTCCTTACTGCACGTGGATGGCTTTCTGCGTTGTGTGTGTTTGCGTGACAAGGCCGTACCTGTCATCAGTCCGTCATAACCTGATTTGAAAATGTCGCCTTACGCAATATCCTTGAGTGAAAAGCGACTGTCAAAGTTTTTGACCTGAGGGCCGTGTTAAACCTTTCGCACGATATACCCAAAGAAAAGCAAGGAAAGGAATAAATAAAAGACATATTCTAGCTAGAGAAGTTAAGCGAAATTTGTATTTAATTGGCTCCTAATGACATATTAGGCCTCCTAATGATCGATAGATACTATTATTATAATCATACAGATGTGTCACGTAAACACGCAAGAGAGATGCGCACGTCCCAAGCAAATGTAACGTAACAGGAAAAGCCTTTTAAAACGCATTCACTCCTGAAATCGATAGTGTTTTGCAGTGCTTGTGAAATAAAGCCGGTTTCTTAGCTTAATTTTCTCAGCACCTTAAATTTCCTCCGGATTAGCTTTTTCCAGAGAGCTACTCAAACAGAAAGGTACTTGAACTGACGTCATAGATATTTCAATTAGCATCTATTTTGCACCCCTGAGGCAACAAGCACACACTGAGTTTGTAGCCCTATGTAGGATAGCTTCTATTGTGTGAACAGGATTTGATTGAATTCGAAGCCGAAGGAAAAGTGCTCAACTCAAACTAAGGCACAATGATTTCGACCGAGCAGTTACTACTGACGTTTCACACTTTTCTCCGTTTTGATGCCATTAGTCACACCGATAAGGGTGTCCACAGTCTATGGAGAAGTCGAAGGTATTGAGAAATCGTACCCCAATTCTTCTTTCACTTACAAGTCAGTCAGAAAATTCCTTGGAATTCCATTCGCCGCTTCACCAGTTGGCGACCTTAGAATGAAACCACCAAAAGAGCCAGCTTCGTGGAAACGAAAGGTTCGTGAAGCAAAAAGCACGGAAATATTTGCATGCAAAAGAAGACCTTCGAATCTGCGGTGCGTATGTTTACTCAAAATTTTACATGCAGCGAAGATTGCCTATATCTTGACGTCTACACCCCGAATGTAAGCCAGCATCTACCCGTAATGATTTACATTCATGGTCCGGGAGCTTATGAATATGGAACTGTAATCCGGCGCACATCGTGGCGATTACTTGGCTCTTCAAGGTGTGGTAGTTGTTGTTATTCAGTACCGTCTTGGCGTGTTTGGCTTTTTGACGACCGGGAATTCCGCTGCCCCTGGGAATTATGGAATGTTGAATCAAGTGGCGGCACTCCAGTGGGTCAGAGGAAGCATAAAAAATTAATTTTGGAGGGGATACCGGCAAGGTAACCATTTTTGGATTAAGTGCTGGAGGAACGAGTGTGAGGCTCCATATCTATTGTCTCCATTTTCTCAAGGCCTCTTCCATCAGGTCATTGCAGAGAGCGGAGTGGATCTGAGTCCTTTTGCAATTCAGCCGACTTCAGCCGGTCTCCGCTTTGCCAATGAACTTGCTGGAAACCTGGGCTGCCCAACGAGCGATCACAGCGAAATGATGGCCTGCATTCGTCAGAAAGAAACGAAGGAGATACAGGACGCTTCCGAGTAATAACATATGTTTACACTGGATATCTGGGCTGGGCACCAGTTGTGGATAAAAACTCCTCCTTGACACCCCCGACAATCTACGAAAGAAAGGAAAGTTCAAGAGAGCCAAGTTAATGATCGTTTTTAAAAGTGAGGAGTTTGGACTACGTTGGGATTGATGGCAAACTTTTCCTATGGAATGGCGCAAAGTGTAGACTACAGAGCGAGTCCCTCTTTCTTCAAGGAATTTCTAACAAATTTTGTGGACTCTCAAAATATGGGGTAAGTTATGTTATCTGGAACACTGCAACTGTTTCCCTTCACGAGAACTTATGGACTTGTTGTACAAATTCCACAGTGGATTGTTTGATAATTTCTTATTAAAATGTATTTAATTTAGAGAGCAATCTTTCCTTGACAGAGGCACTCTCCAACGTAAACTAGCCGTGGCAAATGCAGCTTAAGTGAGGAAAAGTCTTTTCTAACACCGAAAAGAATTATCCTCTTTCTTTCCTTGAGAAAACAGAAGAGTGACCTCATAAGGGATGCTTTGCAGTTTATGTATACCCCATAGCCTAACAGCAACGATAAATACGCGCTGAGAACCCAGCTTATTTACCTCTTTGGTGATTATCTCTACTATGCACCAGGTCACGCGGTCGCCGATATTCACAGCAAGTATGCCGATGTCTATATGTGTATGTTCGATTATCAGCAGAGTGCGCCCTCTTCACAAGGCGTGGCACGGGGTACAGCATGACGATAATGTCGGCTACGATTTTGGAGTCCCGTTGCTGCTTCGTTTTGTGAGTTTGTTTCCGGACCAGTCGGACAAAGACGTCAGTTTGTTCATCATGGAAATGTTCACAAACTTTGCCAAGCTCGGCAATCCAACGCCTCAGTCAGTCAACGGCGTTACGTTCGAGAAGTACAACTCCAGTCACAGGCCTTATCTCCGGGTGAATAAAAAATCCGAGATGACGGCCTCGTTTGCCCCTCGCCGAATGTCGTTCTGAAATGATTATCACCCCAGGCTGATGGAAGTCAAGTTTGAAAAAAAGACAGTGGTGGATAGTAATGCTGGCAGTGCCTGTGCCGTGGCCAAGTTTTTTCTCATTGCGTTCGCTGTTTCTTTTATGGCGCTCTATCGAGGGAGACTTAAGTTTGAACCACCATTGCAGATCTTCACAAAAGTTCAAGTTCCTTCTTAAAAATAGTGAGCGCAAACGCAAGTTTAAAGAAGCTAGTAATGAAAATTTTAATTAAAAATTGCCCAAACTGATATTTTAAATCGTCAACATTGCAAGACGTAGCTACCAAATTGTATTTTGTCGCATATAAAATTGCAATTTCTCGGCTTAAACAAATCTTGCTTGATGAACCTGCAATTGATATTACCGAATAAAGTGTGTTTGTCTCAGTTCTAGTAACAATTTCTTATTGAGTAGTTATTGTAGAGATGGTAGATGCTTCTGAATGAACCTTCTGGTGTGATATCTATGGCGTTTTGAAAGATATCGTTCGTCCAATCAGAGACACAAAAGATAGTACCTCAGTCTGTGTGAAATAAGGGACGGAACATTATTTTTCTGGAGGGGGTGGGGGTACGAGAAATATTGAAAAAAAAATTGTTTTCAGAGTCTGAAAAGACAAAGTAAATTGTTTGCAAACGTGATGGGGTAAAAAAATGTTTTGCGGAGAAGTCAGATAAGAAAAAAAACCAAAACCGAAATAAAAAAATAAAGTAACAAATTGAAGCATTAGTATAAAAATTAACACAATTTGGGCACTTAAAAGTGGCGGCTCTGTATAAGCAAATAACAAATTTAAAAATAGCTGTATATTTCTTGAAAAAATGGGAATTTGTCTTGCAAATTAAATCTCAACGTTACTTGTCGACATATTGATTATGTTCTTCGTAAAATAGTTCACTATGGCAATGGTAATATTTAGCACAAATAAAAAGAACACCGAAAAAAAATGGAAAAAAATTGTTTGTACGAAGAGACGTATATGTTAAAAAAAAAATGTTCGCAGAAGAAAATTTCTCAAACCCTCCTCCAGAAAAATAACGGTCCGTCGTTAAGACGTCATTCGGATATCCACGATGCATTTCAGTGTGTTGTAAGGAACTGAAGCTTTCTCAGTTATGGAAGGATGTTATTTGCGTTGCGATTGCCCTTCTATAGCTAAGGAACGGCTTTTTTGAAAGCAGACCTCCCCCCTACCCCTCACGCAATTCTAACGCACAAGAAGTTTCGGAAGCGTTGCGTGACATTTCCGTATGTGCGGCTGCGAACGAGACTGCATAACTGGCAGAACGCGTACTCCATAGAGAACATGGGAACCCAATAGTGGTAGATCGTCGAGATAAACATGTTCATAACAGGCTGCCATCCGTTAATTTCCTTTAACATGTAACGAGGACAGTGGAAGGTTGAAGTCAAAACACCCCTACAGGTATCATACCGAAAATGAAACAATATATTCCTTTTTGAAATAGCTTCTTCCCTCCCATAAAAACAATAATGAACAGAAGGAGCCTAATACCCCTTTGGACAGTTGATGATGATCTATTATGGCTGCGACTGCTGTTTACCTATTCTGGACCACTGAAGTTATCGATTTCTTCTTCACCACTGTTCCCTCTAAATTGGTGACGTTTGTAATCCCTTAGATGGGAAGAAAGTGGAGCTTTTGTAAAGATAAATCAGACCGAATGAGCATCCTTCTGCATTTTCGATTACAAATATTTGTCTGGTTAATATGTAAGCAGAGTCATAGGGGTGTAAAGCGCAAATTTAGTACAGGGAATTATCATGCATAACAAATTAGCCTGGGGTTTTACAATGACGTGACATTTTGATATTTGAGAAGAACACTCGTCACCCAACAGTGATCGGATTAGTAGTGCAATTCTCGACAAACGACTGAAAACTATGAGGGCCAGAATGCTAATTGGATTGATGGTCTTCTGTGTCTGGTTGCCTTCCACCGCTTTAGTAACAGTGTCAACAAAATATGGAGATATCGAAGGTTTTGTGACTTCGTACACCAACTTTTCTTTTGCGTTCAAGCATGTCAACAAGTTCCTTGGCGTTCCATTCGCTGTTCCACCGACTTCACAGCTTAGGTTCAAGCCACCAGAACTGCCTCTTAGATGGGAACCCAAAGTTCGTTCGGCTAAACGACACGGAAATGTTTGCTGGCAAAGCAAAGCCTATGAACAACGGTTCAAAAAGTTTGTCCAAAATATCACGTACAGCGAGGACTGCTTGTATCTTGACATCTACACCCCTGATGTCAAATCGAGCTCGAGATTACCCGTGATGTTTTACATTCACGGCGGATCGTATGAGTTTGGAGCTACAGTCACATTTCCCGGGGATATTTTGGCTTTACACGGAGTGGTAGTAGTCGTCATTCAGTATCGCCTTGGTCCATTCGGTTTTCTGACGACTGGGGATTCTGCATCCCCTGGTAATTTTGGAATGCTGGATCAAGTCGCGGCACTCCTGTGGGTCAAAGAGAACATTGAAAATTTTGGTGGGGATCCCGGCAAGGTGACCATCTTTGGATTAAGCGCTGGTGGAACAGGTGTCAGCCTCCATCTGTTTTCCCCATTGTCTAAAGGCCTCTTCCATCAAGCCATTGCAGAGAGCGGAGTGGATTTGAGCTCCTTTGCAATTCAGCCGACTTCCTTTGGTCTCCGCTTTGCCAGTGAACTAGCTAAAAACCTGGACTGCCCAACAGGCGACCACAGCGAAATGATGGCCTGCATTCGTCAGAAAGAAGCGAAGGAGATACAAGACGCATCCGACTCAATAACGTATATTTTCACTGGATACCTACGCTGGGCACCAGTGATGGACAAAAACTTTCTTCCTGACACCCCCCGGAATCTGCGAAACAAAGGAGAGTTTAAGAAGGCCAAGTTTATGATTACCTTTAACAGCCAGGAGGGTGGAACGGGCTTTAAAAATTTGATCAACGGATCGAGTCCGTCTTTCTTTAAAGGATACGTAAGACAATTTGCGCATGGTCAGACCAACAGGTAAGTAAAAGTAAATTTTGTTATAAAGAGTCTGCGTCTAATCAGCTTGTCAGACAGATTTGATTCATAATGGTAATTGAACTGAGTGGAGTGCAATTTGGGCTGAAATCATACGCGTGATTTCAAAATCGAACGAACGTACAGCGCGAGTTCGATTTGAAATCACAAGAGTGATTTCAGACCAAAGTTGCACGACTCGAGGTTCAATTACCACTTTATTATATCCATTTTGAAATCGCCCAAATATAGGACTTGGTCAATTCAAATATTTTATTGATGCAGTACTGAGCCGGTTTTTAAGTAAAAAGTGGAACCGGAAATGCTTTTACATCTTATTTTCTATGCAAAACAGAAAGACTTTGACCTCATTTGTCAAAAACTCAGTCAAGTGTAAAATGATGCGATTTAGAGCAAAAAATGATGCGATTCGTGAATAAATCGCATCAATTAGAACCAATCAGATTACACGGACCACCGGTGATTTCAAAATGGATGTAATAATAAGGTAAACCAAGGTTGATATGAGTCATCCGGCAAAACTGGTCAGTTGTTATTACGACCGGCACGCGTAAGCGAGAAATCGCGAGAAGTCACCCTCGCGATTCTGCCCTTCCGAGCGTGTCACTCGCGTTTTCGGCTAAGCACCTCTCCTCCAATGGGGTCCGAAAGTGCCCCAATGACTAAAACCAACCATAAAACTATTCATCGTATGGTCTCCTGCTCAGCTCCCTTCCCCTTGAGGGGCTCTGTTTCCAGATCTCTCATCTTCATTTCGAATGAAACGGAACTGGTGATAGACTCGCATCCAGTCCCCACATAATTTATACTCTTGGGAAAATGGCACTTCTTCAATCGACGAATACGAAAACAAACTACATTTCTAGTTATGCTTATTACTTAGTACGTCGCTCCTAGTGTTATTCGAGATAACGCAAGCAAAAGTTATCTGCTCTGCTTTCTTGACTTTCTTGCAGGGAAAAAAACGCAAACCTCATTGCGGATGCCTTGGAGTTCATGTATACCCCGTGGCCCGATAAAATTGATAAATACGCGCTGAGGAGTCAACTTATAGACCTCGTTGGCGATTTCCTATACTATGCACCTAGTCACCAGGTCGCCGATATCCACAGTTCGGTTGCTCCGGTATACATACTCGAGTTTGCGCATCGTTCAAAGATGGTTACTAACATTCCTGATTGGATGGGCGTGGTCCATGGTGCGAATAGACATTACGACTTTGGCATTCCTCTAATCCCACGATTTTCTTCCCGTTACGACGCAGATGACAAAAACGTCAGTATGTTCATTATGGCACTGTACACAAACTTTGCTAAGTTCGGAAATCCAACGCGACAACCAGTCAGCGGTGTTGTGTGGGAGAAATACAATTCAAGCTTAAGGGCTTATCTCCGAGTTGACACGAAACCTAAGATGGCGGCGTCTTTTGCCCCGCGTCGAATGGCGTTCTGGAATGATTACTATCCAAAGCTTGAGCAAGTCAAGTTTGATACCAAGGAATATGTGGCCAGCGGTACTGGTGAAAATGTGTGCAGCACAACATTTTTTCTGACAACTCTCTCCTTTGGCATTTTTTACTTTGCGCTATGACTGGTCAATTTAGTCGGTCATATTTCATTGTCCAAAAGGTTTTTTGGAATTGAGGTCTTTCCCCTCTAATTTGAACTCAGAGATATAGTAGATATCTCACTTCCCCAGTTTTCTCGATACAAGATATCTCTTATCGTAAGTATGGCTCCATGCGTTGCGCTTGGGCCATAAATCCGAGAGAGAAAAGCTTGGCCTGAGTTATTATTACTACTGCACAAGTTACGGTATTGTCCCTGATGCAAGAGTCACCATAGCAATGCTACAGCACCCTTAATTGTATTATACCAAAGATTCATCTTTTTATAAAGTTTCTCAAAAATCTGCGTAGTAGGTTGAGAGCCACTTAAGCTTTGCGGCAATTCAAGGTGGCTCTGAACCTACCCCACCGATATTTTTGAAACGATAAATGTGCAGAATTTAAATATTTCAAGGGAAAAAAAAGTCGCCCATGCTGGAAACCAGTCTTGGTCTAGTCACACAACGCACTCTCTTCCCTAGAATGCGTTGCGTGACGACATCAATTGACTGCTGTGAAGGAGATTAGTTCGACACAAGTGAGTGTTTCGTTAAAAGTGAATGAGAATCACGTAATTTAGAACATTGATTGACATTTAAGCTTTGTACTTTAGATCACATTTCAGTCGGTAAATAAATTTCAAAAGGAAAGGTCTTGTATAAGTTGCTAACAAGAATCAAGTCTTTAAGCTAACCTGTAGCCAACGGCCCACCACAGAAGTAAGTAAAACGTGATTGTCAAATTATGTTTTGAGTTATTTTGGAATCGAATTATTGTAGTAGAATTTAGTTATACAAAGATATAAACGGTTTTTGTATTGTCTTTTTGCCAGATCAAATAATTGCAATATCGTCAATAAATAACAATCAAATTATACGATTTATGGTGGATCAGTTCGTCGGCCTTACTTTCCACGCGGAACAGTGAGGGAATTGTTATTTTTGTATTTTTTGGTAATTTTTGGTCACTAATCACTAGATTTTTTTAAAATAAAATCTCATTATGGAGACTACAGCTGAGAGTTGTATTTTCTCATTATGTTGGCTAATTATCTCTAGAAAAACATTCGAAACAATAAAAAAGAAACTTTCTCCCATTCTGGTAATATGCTATTTAACAATGGTCTCAAGAAGCTAGAACCTCAGAGTTAAAAAAGTTTCGCAAGGATACAATTACAATCGGGTAAAGGCAGGTAAACGGCCTTTATTTTATTCACGGGAGCCTCAGGATCAGAAAGGAGGTGTTCTTTTTTTCCTTATGGAGGTGTTACGTTGCCACCAGTTTCTTCTTAAGCCAAGCCACACGTCCACAACTTAATTACAAACATGACAACTGAGGTGCCCCCACAGCCCCCCAAGAAGCCTGGTGGTTTCTAGAAGGCCTCCTAATTCTACCATACCATTGAATTTGTATTAATATCAATTCTGGTGTGGCCAATAAATGATACTGATGATGACGATTATGATGAAAGAGGTTTGCATGTGGTTAAAACAGACTAAATTGTAATTATTTTCAATCTGTTAAATTTCATCCTTTTTCTACTATATTTAAGACAGTTTCACTTTCGAATCTAATCAAAAAGTATAGGAGAGTAAATTGCAAAGTGATTTCTTCCTTTTTATCAACCTAAGTATCAAACCTATGGGTGGAGAGTTTCAAGGACGAGTGAGTTATCTCATGTGGTATGATAACATCACGCGTGTTATTTCAGAATATTGTCACACTGATAATAACTCCAAGCAGGAGATATGTCGCCAAAGCAGCATTAGAGCTTACTGCACTGACTATGGAACTCTTCAAATCAAAATTTACCTCTTTCAGTTTGGGGTGGTAATTATTCCAAAATGACATTCGACGAGGAGCGAAAGAAGCTGCCATCTTGGATTTGGTGTTCATGTGGAGATAAGCCCTGTGGCTTGAGTTATACTTTTCCCACATAACACCGCTGACTGGTTGAGGCGTTGGATTGCCGAAGTTGGCAAAGTTTGCATACACTGCCATGACAAACAAACTGACGTTTCTATCGGCTGCGTCATATTCAGGAAAATTTGGCAGCACTGGGATACCGAAGTCAAAAGGAAGGTTCTCCCCATGTGCCACGCCCATCCATTCAGCATAGTAGCTACTGTTCTTTGAGCGATGGGCAAACTCGTACATGTAGACCTCGGCATACTGGCTGTGAATATCCGCGACTTCGTGACTTGGTGCGACGAACACAGAGTCACCGATGGAGTCTACAAGTTGACTTCTTAGTGCGAATTTTTCACTATTATCAGGCCATGGGGTGTACATGAACTCTAGCGCGCCTGCGATGAGGTCAGCATTCTTCTTCCTGAAAGTAATAAAGTGATCAAATATTTTAGAGATACAGCATACCACATCCCTCCTCAAGCGTGACATAAGCAGAGATAATGTGACACGCAGTGCTATGAAAGGGCCGATCTGTAGCGTGACATCCGGAGTGATGATACAGTTTGTCATATACCGTGACACTCTCGTCAGTTGTGCCGTACAGAATGACATGCAGCGTTGAACGCGCTACATTAATCGGAAAATGATACGTGAAATATTCATATAGAGGATGAATATGACATGTAACGTGACAAGCGTTACGCGCAGTCTGAATAGCATGCATTGTGTTTGTGTGACATAACACGCAAAATTACATATGAAACATACTAATAACCTGCTGGGGATACGCAGTAATGACACATTGCTTACAACTCTGAAAAGCAGTGTGACTTTTTGTGCGGTGTGTCTCTTATATTATACGGCACATGTGACTTCTTATAATACACAGGCCACTGCTCTACCGGACAGAAAATTAACTTCTGACCTAGATACGAAACATGTCAAATTTGACATGTAGTTGCGCTAAGAACGGTATGCATTAGGCCCTTCGCTCGAGTTGGACCAAGTAAGACCAAACAGAAGCAGAAATTTCGAAAAAAGGTTGATAATAAAAAGTGAGTGAAGGTGTAGTCTGATCGTCCGGATGAGTGTAGTCCTGAGAAGGACTGTTGTCGATGGTAGTGACTGACGTTTCGACAACCTGTGCGGAAGTCATCATCAGAGTCAAGTGAATGATTCACTTGACTCTGATGATGACTTCCGCACAGGTTGTCGAAACGTCAGTCACTACCATCGACAACAGTCCTTCTCAGGACTACACTCACCCGGACGATCAGACTACACCTTCACATGTTACCCCCGGGTTGAAGCCATTTACTGCAATAAAAAGTGACTCACTCAGTAATCCCAACACGAGCGAATGCCGTTAAGAATTTCTTGAAAAAGGCTGGGCTTACTCCGTCTTCTACATTTTCGTTTAATCCAAAAGTCCATTTGGCGATCGGTTCAAGATAGGATGCACCTTCATGGCTCATGAAGCCGATCATAAATTTGACTTTCGTGAACTCTCCTTTTTCACGCAGGTCTCGCGGTTCGGAAAGGAGAAAATGGTTGTCTACAACTGGCGCCCACATAAGATAATTTTTGAGCTTGAATGTCAACATTTCAGCAGCGTCTTGCATCTCCATAGCACTCTTCGAGCGGATACAAGAGACCATTTTGTTGTAGCTAGTTGTAGTGCACTGTAATTTTTTAGCAAGTTCTTCCGCGTAGTGAAGGCCAAACGAAACAGGCTGAGTCGCAAAGGAACTCAAATCCACCCCACTCTCTACAATGGCTTGATGAAAGAGACCCTCCGATAGAGGCGACAGTAAGTGAAGGCTGACACTCGCCGCGCCGGCGCTTTCTCCAAATATCGTCACCTTGTTGGAATCTCCGCCAAAACTAGCAATATTATCCCGAACCCACTTAAGTGCTTCCACTTGATCCAGCATTGCAAAATTCCCTGGAGCCGAAGAATCGCCAGTCGTCAAGAAACCAAACGGACCGAGACGATACTGAATCACCACAACAACCACCCCGTGAAGAGCCAAGATGTCGCTCGGGTATGTGATGGTTGCACCGTTGGTGAAGCTTCCACCGTGAATGTAAACCATGACTGGTAAACTCGTGCTAACATTTGGGGTGTATACGTCGAGATACAAGCAATCCTCGCTGTAGGAATAGTTTGCAGAGAATGTTTTGTACCAAGTATCATACTCTCTGCTCTGCATGCAAATGTTCCCATGCTTTTTCGCCGAGAGAACATTCGGTCTCCAAACGACTGGATGTACAGGTGGTTTAAGTCTGAGCTCACCAACCGGTGGAGCAGCGAAAGGAACGCCAAGAAATTTCCTGACAGACTGGAAAGGGAGCCCCGAGACACTTGGATATGACGTCGACGCGACCACACCTTCTATGTCTCCATACTTTGTAGATACTTTTATTGGAGTGACCAGTGGTAAAAATACACAGATTGCTGACAACGGTGTTAGAAGATCTGAAAACATGTTTCTTCTCAGCAATTACTCTGTACAGTGCGTGACTCGAGTTCAAAATGCTCGTGAAGTAGTACAATTCACAGCATGAATTGTACTAATTTGAATCTATATACAATATATAACAACAGCTTTTGTGACACCCAATCACCGGGGAATCCTGGCCGGCAGACATAAACTGTCATCTTGGCTACACGTCAAGCACTCACTACGCAAACAAACAGTTAAAAATAGAAGAAACTGAATTAATCACGGTGCAGTAAACTTAAGGTCAAGATAGTTTACGCCGTTTGTTAGGCTATGAGACACTAGGTCTGGAGGAAATAAAAGTCGAAAAAGGTGATACTCAGAAAAACGAAAGCTAAGAATGAATAGAATAAAAACGGTTTGCGAACGAAGAACTTGAAGACACGAAAATTGCAACTTGGTTTATTTTCAACGGACACCTTTTAGATGACCCCTAGACTTCCTCAAAGTCGTTCGCTTGGTTTTCTGTCGGCTCGCTCGCCGTCGCGCTCGCCGTCGCGCTACGCGCTCAAAAGCGCGAATTGTGAGCAAGTCTAGATGACCCCGTACCCACGATCTGATTATTAATTTTCCCCTCTAATTGCCACACTTTCCCTTCTAAATCAGTTATGAGAGTTTGGGTTTAGATCACGAAAACAGCTTCTACTTGCGAAGTTTGAGTATTCTCAAAACCTGTTTGCCAGATATTATATGGATGTCGTATGAAGAAATAAAATGTTCACTTCTGATAATTTAAAAATGGAGGCGTTCATCCTACTTTGTGTGTTGAGATCAATTAGTCTTTTCTGAGAATTGAACAAAGCACATAAGTTCTACTCTTAAAAGTTTTTTTTTTTTACATTGAAAATTATTTTTCAGTTAAGTTGCCAAACTCTTTGCCGCTGCAGCCAAGACTGTAAAAATGCAGCTTTTAACCTCGGCCCAGAGCAAAGGTCCAACTTCTTTCCCCATGATATTTTTATTCAGGCTAACTGAAATAAGGTAGAGGAGTATGGAAATATAAAGATGTTTTGTGGTTTTGGCGAGCTTCTAGGACAGGTGGCCAACGTATTATGGACGCTTTCGAAGATTTCACCTGACAATGCACTTCACAGAAAGGGGAAGCAATTGTGTTAAACGATTCGAAGCGGAGAAAACGAAGCGATACAAGACACGCCGGACGAGGTTCTATCGGGAAAACATTGGCACTTCTCGCCAACATATTACTAATTTGGGCACGGTCGATTTGAACTCAGGCTGTATATTCCGTCACACTCCGCAATAATCGTTGGACTTTGAATACTTGTCCTCTTTGAAACATCTGTCGCACTTTCCAGTAATGCATGTAATAAGAAAGCTGCCGCTCTATGTAATTACAGACCATTATTGTACTTAGCAATTTGTAATAGAGTAGATTTTTTTTATTTGCGAATTGAAAGCAAATAAAACCATGATCCTCTCGTGTGAGCTTCAATTTTTAAAAGCAAGAGCCATAATTGTTCCAATTATGGCTCTTCAAGTAAAGCAATTGCGAAAAAGAAGCCTAAAAAACGAAAATAAAAAATTAGTCTTCGATGGGATTCGAATTCGTACTTTCCAGATACTAGTTGGATCAGTAATAATAATTATAACAGTACTGAAGATAATAACAACAACAACGATATTAATGATGATAGTAATATCGATGATAATAATAATAGCAAAGTGCGATAGCTTTCTTATTACAAAGTGCCGACAGGTGTTGCAAAGTGCGACAATTTTATTACCAAGTGCGAGAGAACAATCTATCTGCTGGTGAAAGAACTACTGTCAGTAACCGGGCCCAGGGAACGAGTCACAGACGTTCGAAAAAAAGCAACGCTCAGATTTTCGTTTCCTTGGAAAGAAAAGGGGTCCGATGGACAAGGAAAATCCTGCGCGCCAAACTAGAGAAGCAGACTAAAGTATTTTTCTCACTGAATTTTTTTCCAGACATATCTTGCACAAAATGACAGCTGAATGGTTGAAAAAACTTTATTATTTGTTTAACCAAAATTTGGAAGCCTCCGAGGCAGGACATCGGGGTCCTTTGAAGATTAGCAAAAATTGGCATGTCTTTCAAATTGGGGGGTCACATTTATTTTGCGCTACTTTCTGACAGACTTTTCGCTTAAATTAAACAAACAAAAAACTCTAATGCGACGCGGGCCTAATTTCGCTTGCGCTCTGAACAAGCTGCACTCAAGACTAGAAGAATCAGGTGCGCAGAGCTCTGCTAATGTTGAAGAAATGTATTTTACTTCTTTTCATGCGTGGCTCAAAAAACAATTCTTCGTCTCGGGAGACTTTCAGATTCCGCGCTCTAACGCACCACGTGGATTACCCAGTATTTTTGTTCGGCTAACGAACCAAATACTCGCGGTTAACTGTAACTCATTTGTTTTGACATTGCACTCAGTTGCTGCACAATCTTTTGATACTGCTTACCTTGACAACACTTAGGTTTTATTCACTGCTGTTGATCTGGAGTTTGTATGTAAAGGCGGACAATTTTCCTTGTGGCGGAGTCTGTGAGTGTTCAGGAGACCAAAAACAAAGTTTTCCAGGACTCTTAGCCGATTGCAGTGGGCGAAATCTCAAGAATCTTCCCGTTCGACTACCTGACGATACTAAGTATCTGTGAGCTTGCTTTCTCATGAATTATATTTTGTTTTAGGGTACCAGATTTTACGTTTGTAAAGCTTTAGATTTGATAGTTAGAGCACGCAGCTGCTTGTAGCTTTAAGATTGTTCTGCGTTAGGCTTGCTGGAATAAGGTGGAAATTCCAACATGGAGGGGAAATGCTAATATTCGCTGCTTATTTCTGTTTCAGCTTCTTTGTTATTTCGGATCTGGCCCGACGTCTGCCACTCTATAGTATCCAGTGTCCATTATACAGTGGAATCTGTATTAAGCGACACTGCACAATCGGTTTTCGAATTCCCGAAATTTTAACCCCTTAATTACGTACTGTAATTTCACCTCTATTAGGCGGAAACCCCCCTGTTAGTCCCAACGGCCTGTTTGTATTGTATTCCACCTGAATTGAACGGTCACGGGACCACCCAAGTACCGACGAAGGGCTAACGCTCGAAACGTCAGCTTTTGTAATCGTTACGGTGGCCAATTTACCACTTCAACTTTGTTGATATATCCAAATTATTTCGTTACTCCCACCGACGCAGCCCCAAACAGTTTCTTTCGAAACTATCAGCCTATATCCACTCAAGTACAACTAAGAATAATCTTTCAAGTAAAATTTAATCCATATCTATCTCCGAAATAAATATTGGTACTATTTTTTGTGCGAGTTTTGCACTTTAAGTGGTCAATTATGGCATAAATGACGTTTTTATCAGTTTTTCTTTCTTTTTTTTTTTTTTTTCATAATATCCTAATTCCAGCCATTCCCCGGTCCCCGTGCGGGACCGCTTGAACGAGTTTGACTGTATTCTTATATCAATCGAAGCTCTGAACGTTTCCCGTAAATTGATGATCGCAGACGTCTTACTGGATGTCACATAGCGGTTCACTGGTGACAGCATGACAACAAGAAATAATTTTTTCATGTGTCAATTGAAAAAAAACTTTATATGGCCCCAAGTTTGCTGGCGAGAAGCTAGACAGCTATAAGAGTTGTAAGACAGCTTTTAAACTCTTTACGGTGGCCAAGTGACATTATAAACTTAGTTGATAAAACCAAATTACTTTGTTACCCCCACCGACGCAGCACTACACTTTCTCTAGAGACTTACCCCCTTGTTACCCATATGTTTTCATGTTTTAGAGATCTTTCAAGTAACGCGATATCTTCTTTGTCATCTGAGTAAGTTTTTGATCTTCCACGGAACTTGCGTGTACTGTAAGTTTGCATACGGGTAACTATATCTTGTAAGTTCAACATTTTGCGTTTGACGACGAAATTCGTTGGATACTCGCAGATTTGCTCGTATCTATTGTTTATCCTGCCTCTACATCTCTGTGATGAGAAACCTAAAAGACGTGTTCTCTCCTCAACTGATTTTTGATTTTTACGAATGAATAGGTGTACCCAAAAATGTATTAAGCGAAGGAGTGATTTCGCGACATCTTGTGAGAAATATTTTTGTTTAAATCTTTTCGCACGCTTAGTTCATTTGAAGCTTGTTTTTGTATCATCAAAGCTTTAGCCACCCCACCCCTCCCCCATAATTCTATAAGAACGCCTTTATTGCCGCTGTAGTAGGCCTTTTTCAGGCTAAGATTATCACTTTTTATGTCTCCTTGCTTTTTTATTTTTTGCTTTTGTTTAAAAAAATCTGTTGGACAATCCGATAGACTGTGAAGAGGTAATTTTGAAGGAACTGGCGGCTTCTATTACTCTCAAGTCCAACTGTAGCAAAATATCGAATATTGCTTTGAAAAGTTACCTGCTGGTTCCTCACCTGGAAGGTAAGGTGATCATTGGTGAAGGATCAGTGTCTTCTTCCCTTATAGAAGGGCAGAGGAATCAACACCATGCCATCTTGTATAGTTAACTTGTTTCAGTGTTAAGCTCATCATTGTAAATATCGCATGCATCAGGCTATCATGAGCGTTGAACATTTTTTCAGTTTTGTCTGCTTTTTATTATTTTTAATTGATATCTACAGAATCAAGAATAAGAAATCGCATTAAAAGGTCAATAGCAAGTAAGTTGTTCAACATACGGTGATAGTAAATAACAATTTAAGAAAATTGCAAGTACCCAAAAGAGGATGCATTTTGAGCTGTGAGCAAGAGTGCTTCTTGGTGAGTCACCAAAAAAACATAACTAGTAATAATGAGTCAGGGAGTCTACGAGCTACTAATGATCTTTTATTTCTCATATTCCAAACAAAGTCACTTAGCGACGCAAATTTAAGCATTCTTGGCGCTCATTAGTCGAACGCTTTTCAATGGATTGGAAAATACTCTTCCGTTTTCTTTAAATCGATCTTTTTATAAAAAATTGTGACAGTCTAACCGAGTTTAAAAATTGATGACACCTTTACCCTTTTTTATCATTGTAGTGGAAGATCACTCATTGGAATGTTTTTGTCGATCTTCCAACACAGGTTGCTAGGCGGGATCGGTGAACTGCGTGAATTATACTTGTGGTGGCATCGATATACTTGTGGTGGGATCGATCACTGGTTGTCGTATCAGACTTACTGGGGATGCTGTAAGGGTGTTATTCATGATCTGCGAGAGACCTATTGTTCAGAAACAATTTGCAATATGCAATGCCGCAAAGTATTTTCAAAGTTTAGATGCAGGAATCACCACTGTAGAGCAAAGCCATGGGTGTGTAACAAAATGAACCACTGCCAAGGCAAAACATATTTTAGTTAAAAGTAACACAACGGTCAAATGCTGTGCATAAGTAAGTATAAATGAAAACATTAAGAAATAACGGTTCATGCCAGATTTACAAAAACGTATTTGATATGTTGAAGCAAATTTTTTGAGGAAACAAAAGTAGGCAAAAAGGAAACTTAGAACTTTTCATAATCGAAATTTTCTTTTAACTAAACAGGTATCCTGCTGATTAACCATTTTGTTCTTTCCTGTTCAACGTAGTGCCGATTGTAATTCAGCACTCTGGAAAACTTTTCAACTTGTTATTTTATTCTTATTTTACTAGACCGAAAACACCACAACTGATTTGACCAGAATAATCGAAGATTATGGACTTCAGGCAGCCGCTGGACTCGAAAACATTGACAGACAGAGCGTGGTGAAAGATAACATAAGTAACGACAGCTTCCTTTCAAATGATAGATATCTTTAAAGAGGCGGGAAATCCCTTCAAAACGACGTCAAATTTATTGCAATGTCTTATGTTTTTTTAGCAGTGGAAACAAGACTTGTTCTTGACAATCTGCAAGAACCTCTGGTGTTTCCGCGGAGTTATTCAGATTACAAGGATGGCCGCCTCTCTTCGCCAGGATGGGCTAAAAATGGAGGGCAGTTTATCAAATTACCGCAAGAAATATTCACTCGAAAAAACCATCTTTCAACAAACAGTACAGTAATTATCCAAATATCTTCATTCAAACAAGTAATCAAGCATGTTAAAAAAAGGGAAAAAAACAACAAGCAAGCAAGCAAATTTGATAATTACATTTAGAACATAGCTAGCAGAGTCGCGCAATCAAATTCATTAAACGCAAGCCTGCTCAAAATCTCGATAGTGCACGCTGATAGCGTCAGCAAATCCGACTTCGCCAGAAATTTTTTTTCGCGCGAGCGGCCATTGTTAGCGCGAAAAATAATATATTTCGCGACAATAATGGTTACAAACAGAAAATCGGCCTACTAGTCCGAAAACGAAGACAATGTTTGGACCTTTTCCCTTGGGCTGGAGTTCTTAAATGAGGCAGAAAAAGAGAAAAACAAAGGAAAAGGAGACTCGGCATCAGCGCCGTCACGATTCGCTTCAACTGATATTGTTGTCCGTTTTTCGCGTCGCATTTGATGCACAATTCCACCGGCTATGTTCTAAAACAATTGGTTCATGCTTTCAGTTGTGCACTATCGAGTTATGGAGCACGTGGGAAGTTTGGAGAGCACGAAAGAAGCTAGAGTTGCCCTCGGCTATCGCCTCGGGCAACTCTTACGCTTCTTTCGTGCTCTCCAAACTTCCCGCGTGCTCCATAACTAGATAGCGCACGCTAAAGCATGAACCAATTGTTAAGTAAAAGTCCTACTCGGAAAGAAGATATACGAAGCTAATCTACTGCACGGTAAGATTATCTGTTCTACGCACATCCTCACAACGAAATATTTTCAACTTATTCATCTTACAACGGTAGCATTTTGCTGGAGGCACAAGGATCTTTCCCATAAATGAAGCTTCGTCAGACGCTGATTGAGTTGTTATACTTGTCCCGCTTTGTGTTGTTTCGTTGTTGTGATTTCTCTGGTTTTGTTTCTATGACATTCAGTCGAAAAGTATTCTGTTGGGTTCATTTGTTTCACCGATCCATTTCTTTATATCCAGGAACAAGAGTAGCCAGTTTTTATCAGTTCAGGACTTTAACTCCATTTTTGTCCCAGAAGAGGTGCGTACTGTCACTTTCATTGCTGTAATTCTCACGTTTGTCGTACATTTCCATTCTCTCTGAATGGAAAGAGCAAAATATTTTATCTTTATTGCAGTGCATATGAGCGATTTGGTAAGCGGTCTAATTAACAATTGGTTCATGCTTTAGCGTGCACTATCAAGTGATGGAGCACGCGGGAAGTTTGGAGAGCACGAAAGAAGCGTAAGAGTTGCCCGAGGCAATAGCCGAGGGCAACTCTAGCTTCTTGAGTGCTCTCCAAACTTCCCACGTGCTCCATAACTCGATAGTGCACAGCTGAAGGCATGAACCAATTGTTTTAGAACATAGCCGGTGGAATTGTGCATCAAATCCGACGCGAAAAATGGACAACAATATCAGTTGAAGCGAATCGTGACGGCGCTGATGCCGAGTCTCCTTTTCCTTTGTTTTTCTCTTTTTCTGCCTCATTTAAGAACTCTAACCCAAGGGAAAAGGTCGAAACATTGTCTTCATTTTCGGACTAGTGGGCCGAGTTTCTGTTTGTACCCGTTATTGTCGCGAAATATATTATTTTTCCCCGCGCTAACAATGGCCGCTCGCGCGAAAAGAAAATTTTCTGGTGAAGTCGGATTTGCTGACGCTATCATCTAGCACTATCGGGATTTTGAGCACGCTCACGTATAATGAATTTGATTGGGCGGCTCTGCTAGCTATGTTCTAACGCTATATCGCGTATAATTGCCAGCTCGGTCCATCCACCTGTCGTGAAACTCGAAAACCCCGTTAAGATCATTTTCGTTGGTGTTCAGGTAATTGCATCATGTGATACCCGCACGTTCGTAATTAAAAATCACCAATGAAGAGCTTGAGAAAAAAACCGACGACGGTGTTTGCATCGGCTAGAAGGATTACCGTGACTGTCATTATTGTTTGTCCCTAGACAAAACATATCGGTCAATACTGAGCAATACTGAGCAATACTGAGCAATACTATAGAAAAATTCACTGCCTGACGAGTGAATTCCACGTTAAAGTTCACGCGAAAAACCGATATCGCACGAATCGCGAAGCGATGAGTGCGGTATCGATTTTTCAAGTGAAATTTAACGTGGAATTCACGAGTCAGGTAGTGAATTTTTCTTGAATCGCATAACAGAATAAAAAGAAGAAAACAAGAAATTAAAACGGCAATGTTATTGTTTGTTTTTATTCCGTACGCGCGCCCTTAAGAAAGCCATTTTAAAGTCAACTGTCAGAGCTGTCATTGTTAAGGTGGCTCAATAGGGTTATGCAAGATCACGAAGCGCGCGCCAGTGACATCAATCGAAAGTTAATTTTTCTCGTTGTTTTTGCTATTTTTCAAATCAAAGCTACTGAAACATAAAAAACAAGGGCCTAAATTTGCTGTACAACAGTCACCTCTGAAGTCAAGGCTTTTAGTCCCAAATTAAAACTACTCAAATATCGCCATTTTTTGACGTCTGTTTGACTTTGATTTCAATTTTCTTCAATTTCCTTCGGTAAAATTTTCTATTATTCTCCGACCGGGTAGAGTCTGACAAGACGAAACTTTTGAAATCGAAAAAAATAGGGGTTGTTTAGGTAGTTTTTTCGCTTTTAACATTTTTGTTGTTTTTTGGCTGAGCGAAAAACCTGTCCTACAAATTTTTCTGATAAATTCACAGCAAGGAAAACTAAAAGGGTATAACATCTCTGCCAAATTTTAAGGAATTTCACCGAAGGAAATACGAGAAATCTGAGGGGGAACTTTCTATTTTCTCACCTCAATGACAACCACGTGATCAGAATAGGAACTCGCCAAGATCGCTATTTAAGCATGCGCGAACTTTCGAACCACGCGGTTTTGTCGAGAAGAAGTGTGTAAACACGGGCGGTCATTATCTTTGACGTTTTTGTACAAACTGCTTTTGACCTGAAAGTCAGTTGGGAACATACCTTAATTTACTATGCCGCAGAATCCTTGGAAATCTCTTCGAAGTGTTTCAAAATTGCGGAGACTATTCTCGTCGTGTTTGTGACCCTTGGAAGCGATGAGCGACTGGACGATGGCGGTCTCGTCAAAATACACACAAGACCTTTCCGTCCAAATCGTTGGTACAAATTATTTAAATCCTCATATCTTAAGCCACTGCCAGCAATTTTTTCGGCAATGCTTTGCTTTATTGGGCTATCCGCATGACCTGGGTTGTACAGCTTTCCTCGAAAAGACAAGAGTCTCTAATGACGGTTGTCAAGATATTTCAGGTCTTCGGCGGCGTCCTTGACAGAGATTACAGAACTTCTGTTCACCAGCATTTCATCAGACAAAGCCAACCTAGGCGAAAGCAAGATTCTTCGAAGAGCGATCACGTCCTCCAGGGCGTCGTGGGCATCAAAGGTGGTTTGAAATAAATGTTCGTAAACAGAACTCTGCCCAGGCTTTGGAAATTTACCTTCTGCGTTTTGGATGGAAGAGTGCTTGCTTTTGATGAGTGATTTCATCAGTGTCAGAGTGTCTGCAAACCGGATGGAACTGATGGAACTGAGCTCCGCGATAAAATTTTCGCCACCGTTTCGAAGAAGTATTGGAATATCAAATGTGGCGGCGTTGTGTCCAGCCAAGATTGTGCAAACAGGCTTTGTGGATCGTGTTGAAGCTGAATCTATTCTAGCCCTCAAAAAAGTTAAGTACTGCCTAAGTACTTGCGATAACTCAAAGGCTTCTACCAGTCGATTATCTTTGAAAAGTCGGCGGATTCCATTGACAGTTTTAACTGTAAGTTTGTTGACCTTTGACGCGTGAGAATCTATGTCTTTGGTTGGTAGAATGTAGCACGAGAATTGTTTAGCTGACCTATCCACGGCAGCGACCTGACATACTTCTGCTTATATTCCCGTTGAATTTGTCTCGATGTCAAATAAAACAAAGTGATAAAATTTACTGTCATCAAATTTTTCCTTTTGAACTGTGGGTCTCGAAGTGTATTTCGGAACTGCATTTTCGTACTGTTCTTGTTGTTTCGTGACAGCAGCGGTTATATCATAAAGATCAGTGATTGAAAGTTCAGAATTGTTCAACTCCAATGTTGTCGCAGAAGAGTTCAGGTTCAGGCCAATGCCACTTTCCTACATGGTACCTTCTTTACCCTCGTTTTTCGAGGTTTCTGAAATCTGGTGTTTGTGTAATTGTGATAGACGTTGTTTGAATGCAACTGTTGATTTCCTTTGTTTGTCCTTCGAACTTTTCATGTCCATTTTCGTATTATGGTCTACACAGAAAAGACCTGGCTCTATGTTAAGTGACGCTAGAGTTTGAGGAATTTACCTGTAACCTAAATTTACTTGAGAGGCAATGCAGGACACTATAATCATTGCTTTCACTTCCCCCGTAAAAGCGAATTTTGGGGTTCTTCGAGCCCACCACACTGTTCAGAGACTCGTTACGTTGAGGATTTGCTGCAGGTGCAAGTTTGTTTATAACAATGTCTGTGCTATATTCATCAAAGAGAGATTTCAGGGTTGATTGAATGCTATCTCCTTGGAGGTCTTTGCCATAGGGAAGATCTCTGTGACAATAATGAGAAGGGTCTTTCATGTATCTACACCATGTTTCTCTACAACCAGTGTGGTCACCAAATGCATGAGGCACAATGCTTTGAATTGCAGATTTCATGTTTGTAGCATCCCCCTTATTTTGTGCAATACAGTATGTAAAGGATTTGACAAGGTAATTTATGACTTTCTGTGACAACACTGAACTGTTGGGGAACTTACTTCGTTGGCTCAAGTTGTATAGGCGTGTTGTAAGGGATCTTTTTATGTGAACTGTATCACTTCATTTTTCCACACCATAGGGTACCTTTTGCTCTGGGTGAGATTCAGTCATTGAATCATCATCCCCGGTGTAAATTGAAAATTTGACATTTGATTTAGTTACCTTATTGAAAAGTTCAACTGCAGCTAAAGGCTCCATTGACTTTGAAGAGCCTGAATGATTTTTTTCTACAGTCATGGTCATTTGGTTGTTTTCCTGCCTTTTTAGCTTCGTCACAGGAGTGGCACATTTTATTTTTTGTTGTGTAGTCAAGGACCTTACCAGTTGAAAGGCCCATGACTGCAGCATGTCCGGTCTTAGAGTTGAAACCTCGCCCCCGTTTCTGCCACCCCATGTCATAAGAACAGGCAATAGGTACCAAATTGTTCTGGTCAGGCTTGTTACCATTTTCAATTGCCTTCTCTCATTCAAGGTTTAGAAATTGCTGGCAACTATTTTTTGCTACTAACTCTATTGCCTTTCCAGCTTCCCTTTCCCGATTTTTAAAAGTCAATGAGTTCAGTGCAGGCACATTGAGGATTGAAAGTAAATTGTTTAAATGGGTGTTGCCCACTCCTGTGTGTAAACAGCCAAGGGCAGCTCTCGTGTTCACATCAAAGGTCAGTGGACCGCGTGCACCAGATCTGTGCTCTTTTGATGTTTTAATGGTGTTTCCCCCATTGCATTGGCTGCATATAACAGTAAACGTGCTTGCCAAGCCACTGTGCTGTTCTTCAATAACATTGCCAAAAGACAAAGGGCCTAGAAATATTGTAAAATACACTGTAAACTAACAGGGAAAAAAGACTCCACAATATTTGTTAAGTTGTTTTATATGATAATGGCGTAAAATATGCTATAGTGCAGTTAAAAATAGTGAGAATTTACTGTAATGACAAAATAAACATTCCTTCAGACCATCTGTAAGGGTTTCTAAGTCCACCAGTCTGGATCCTTGTGGCAGGTTCGCCTTCCTCTTAGCTTTATTCTGCTGATGGGAATCAGGGTTGGATTCAACAGAACAGGTAGGTCGATAATTAGGACAAGCTTGACAGGAAAATCTTACCAAAAATTAAGACTTCCGAATAAAGAAAAATGTACTGACCTCACGTGCTCGTATCATTCTTATTGCTGGGGGTTCGTTTTCCATGGATATGTTATCATACTGGAGCTTCCTTTTGGCATTCCACGTTTTGAACCCTCCGTATAACCTTTTTATTTTTGTTTCTTTTCTGGTTTCGATCACTTCCACTTTCCGAAAGCGACCCGACGCATTACGGATGTTGTGTAGGCGTTGTGTAAACTTCTGGTCTTTCACTGTCAATATTGTGCTCATTACTGGAAAGTAGCGATGCCGTTTCACTCTCGTCAAGTAAACTTCGCGATTATGTGACAAAAATTGTGTACTCGCGTGAAGCCGCCATGTTTGTTTACATATTTGATGCCATTTAAAAGGGCGCGCTATTTTCGTACCCATTCTTCGCCCGGCCAAAAAACCCTATTGAGCCACCTTAAGGGAATGGAAAGCAAGGTAAGTCGCTCACGTTTGAACCGTCGACAATTTTAATTGTACCTCGAGAATTTTTCTTGCATCACATAGCTAAAGCCACCAAATCACTTGGCGAAACCAGATGTTTTGTATTTTTGTGCGCCACGCCAGTGCGCAAACAATGCAAACCCTTTCAAAGTCAGGTGTCAATATCTAGCAAATAGAGGAAACAAGATATTTTTAGAATGAAAACCACTTTTATTTCAAACTCGTCGAGAAAGCGGTGCCTCACATTTTACAATCTTCAGTAAAAAAACTTAAAGTACACAATACGGAGTTATTTAAGACAGAGATTTGCCTGCTACCACTCCCCTTGGCAGAATGTGGCGCCGACAATCGACAACTGAATGGTCAAATCCTCAAGCGAAATGAAAATTTCAAGCGTTCCGGTATCGAAGCAAGATCTACAAAAAACCGGTAAGTGCTTTACAGTTGTAAAAAAAGTGTATTCAAAATATAATGATAAAGACTGGAATTTCTCGGTAAACTCTTGTGAAAAACAGTTCAGTTAAAAGTCACAACTTTAACTGTTTTTCTTTCATCGCAGGGAGTCGCTCGTTGGTGTCAATGCTGTACTGAAAGTTTATGGAAATATTTACTGGAGAATTATTAAAAGTTACTCCAGTAAACATTCCGCCAACTGCTCCTGCCATCAGGTAACTAGAACGACTGGCATTGCTGTCAAGGTCACTAGTAGCTGCTGTGTTGCTTGGCGTGGCTGAGCTATTCAGAACAATCTCCCGTAAAGCATGACTTGAATAGCCGTTGGTAGTTGTCGTGCTTGGCGTGGGTTGAAACCGGCCAACTTATTCGACATTCGCCGCTGTTTTTCCAGAGGATTATCGCTGTATCTGGATATGGATTCCGGATTGGAGTGGCCAGTGAGCTCTGATATCTCCACTGGATCGAAATCATCACTGAGCGCTTGGATGACAGTTTTGCGACCACTCGAATTCGTGAATTTGCCGTCTAGTGTTTTTTGAAACCACGTTGTATCTAAAAGAGGCCAGTTCGTCGTCTGTATAGGCTACAATGGTTCGGATTTCGGGAAAAGATGCTTGACCCTTTTCGGCATTGATACCTGTTTTGGTTTTCTTTCGTAACGCTTGTTTGGTTTTCCTCGGCGAGAACTGTCGTTTGGCTTTCTTCCCTCGTCTCTGGCAGTTTGATTTTTTGCTATGCGTTTTCTCGTACTTTTGAGCGTGAGTGGTTTCCTCCAATTTTCTAAAAATTTCAATTTCAATTCAAAATTTGGGAGACATTCGTTTTCTATAAATTTCTTCATATTTGTTCATATTTTCGTAGCACTAGTTGTATTTACGTTCGTAACAATAATTTTTGCTCGCGACTCACGTCAGCTATATCGCTTTATGCGTTAGGGCGATTCCACGCTAAATACCCTCTCTTCCGGTTGACGTATTGACCAATCAGAGCGCGTGTTTACTTTAAGCTATGCGATTCTGAGCAATACTGAGCAAATTCAGGCAATGAAATTTCTAAGGCAGCAGAATTCAGTCCACGCTTACATAAGCGGCCGCCTAAAGAAGTGAGATTTTTCCTCAGTAAAACTACCCTGTATGTACGAAAATGACAGTGAAGGGCTAGTAGAGCCTTTCACTGCCATTAGACCATGTGGACGCGGTTATTAAAGGTTAGATAACGCTATCCACAGGATAAATCTGCATCTAGTGGATGGCATAGTGCGTTTCAGGCTATCACTTATCCGCTGAACAGCGATTTATCCGTTGGATAGCGGTATCCGTCCTTTATACAACTGGACCCTGGTCACGACCTGTGTCCTATTGGGAGGCTTCCGGCATAAAAGCGATAGGATTAAACGACTTACACGAAGATTATTATGCATTGTCTTGAATAGTAAACATCTTAAGAGTAAGTCAGGTAGTGTCAAGTTCATTACATTGACTCCATCTGCTATGAGAAGAAAATACAAGGCGATAAAAAGCTTACCTCAGTTTAATTTAAAATTTCTTCTTTTTGGGAGACCCAAGGTACTGTACTTTGCATTTATTGGGATTACAACATGTAAGTAATAACAGTCATATTTATTTGAGGTGCAAAAGCTTTTAAAAATCGCAGCTAACTCAGCCCTCGTAAATCACAGTCATTGAGGAGAAGGTTAATTGTATAGCCCTATAGTGCAACAATACATATTTATAATTCTACACTTTTTAGCCTGGTTACTTTCATTACTTTGATGCCAACGTCAGTGGTAGTAGTAGGTGGCAATCTCTGAGTTTTTCTATGGAGCATTGTAGCTGAGAGATATGTCTAAGGGGTGAGTGAACGATTAAGTCAATCATTTAACTTGGCTGTTCAGTAAGCGAATTATTTCAATCTAGAAATTCTAGAGGTGGTGGCTGGTCGAAAGATGGCTGTACGCTGGTGTCCCATAGCAATGATACAGTTACCTGTGAATGTAATCACTTGACGAATTTTGCAGTTTTGATGGATCCGTCTGGGATATCCTCTGTTAGTTGACGATATAAATGAACCCTCAACTTCACTCCTAAGAGTGACCGAAATAGCTCCGTCTCCCCATATCGCGACACTCAGCTGCTGAGTAGAAAAGTGACGACTAGGGATATTGTGAAGGTGTAGTCTGATCGTCCGGGTGAGTGTAGTCCTGAGAAGGACTGTTGTCGGTGGTAGTGACTGACGTTTCGACAACCTGTGCGGAAGTCATCATCAGAGTCAATGATGACTTCCGCACAGGTTGTCTCTAGAAACGAAACCGCTGTCCTCATCGCAGACGCCCTGGAATTCATGTACACCCCATGGCCTGACAACAGTGACAAATACGCAATGAGAAGCCAGCTTATTGACCTTATTGGGGATTACATATTCTTTGCACCGAGTCATGAGGTGGCCGATATTCACAGCAAATACGCGCCAGTTTACATGTACGAGTTCGCTCACCGTTCAAAGACAGCGAGTGCCACTCCGGAGTGGATGGGTGTGGCCCATGACGAAAACGTGCCTTTTGACTTTGGCGCACCTCTGACGTTACCGTTCTATAATGACGTTGACAAATACATCAGTTTGACAATCATGGCACTGTATACCAACTTTGCTAAGTATGGCGATCCAACACCGCTGCCGGTAAGCGGTGTTACTTGGGAGAAGTACAACTCAAATCACAGAGCTTACCTTCGAGTTGACAGCAAATCCAAGATGGCTTTTTCATTCGCTCCTCGCCGAATGGCTTTTTGGAACAATTATCATCCTAAACTTACTCAAGTAACCTTTGGTACAACAACCACCAGTGCTGGTGCGAAAGATACCGGGGAAGTATTTATTAATGTTTTGCTAGCTCTTGCTTTGACAATTTTTAACTGATTTGCCTCTCGATTGAGTCTAGGGCTAGAAAACCTGGTGATTTTGTTTTTTTTTTTAATCCAGAATAACCAATCGATTCCACCCATAATAACAGAAGCAGGAAGGTAGATATCGATCGACCCAGACAAAAGCTAAGCCTGGGAAAGACTGAAAATAAATTTATATACTCTGGTCGACTTTATTTAATTCTTTGCCTCAAGCCATCAAGCGAGCTGAGTCCTTGCAGATTTGAACATCGAATTAAAAATTACAAGTTTTTATAACTTCCAGTTTCTATACATAATTAGTCATTTCTACGACAGTATTGTTCGCTTTTGAATCAGGGCCCCTTCAGATTGCCTGGATACCAGCCCCTTCAGATTGCCTGGATACCAGCCCCCCATCTATCTATCTATCTGTCTATCTTTAACAATTATTCGTCGAAGGCGAGGTGAATATCGTCTAATGAATGAATGAATGAACTTTAATAATTACTCCTGTACATACTTTTCAGCAACTATTTACAATGGTAAACAGTTTACAATCACAAATGTCCAATGGGTATCATACAAAGACTATAAATGTGCCCCTTTTAGTGAGTCCTTCAAAGAATGTTTCAGTGACTTTACTGAAGGCAAGATTACTAGGTCACTACTCGGGGAATTTAATAGTGAAACTTCTCTATAGGCAAAGGTTCGTTGACCGTTCGCGGACTTATAAAAAGGGATCTGAAGTTTGTTGCTATGCCGCGAATAATCCCCTCGACTTCCTCTCGGGGATTATTCGACAATATTCACCGAACCTGAGGGGAATAACTGTTTTAGTATTATTTCAGAGCTCAACAACAAAGAAATTTCTAAAATCATAACATTTTAGTGACATTTATTAACATCTAGTTTTAACATTTTTTAATAAACCGCGTGGAGCGGTTTATATAGCGTCATATAACTAACCGCTCGACCAATCAGATTGCTGGAAACTCTTTGCTCAGCTCTGAAATTATACTAACATTTTATATAAACCGCGTGGAGCGGTTTTTATTTAGTTCTTATTGACCGAGCGGGAGGTCTGCATGGGAGAATCTTGACCGAGGTCGAGATTCTCCCATACAGACCGACCTAGCTCGGTTAATAAGGTATTTATTATATGGCTGTGTCTTGTATGCCAATTTTTTATATTCTTTGTACCTTTTTTTTCTAGACCAGTCTAGATGCCAGTCTAGATGGGAAAATCTAGACCGTTTTCAATATTGATTTTAGCCAATCAAATTCGTGAATTCGGTAGTTTCCAGTCCTTGTGAGACACAGCCATATACTAAAGCGTCATATAAGGAACCGCTCGACCAATCAGATTGCTGGAAACTCTTTGCTCAGCTCTGAAATTATACTAAAGTCCAATAGTTTAAACCATTGAACTTTTTTCTGTGTTAATCAACGATTATTTTTGAAGTGGATTTTGAATCATAACGAGACCGAAAGTCTTTTGCATCAAACCTTGTGTTATCATATTGTAATCGGCTTGGCTTTTACTTCATGGTTGTTGTTTTAAAACTACACATTTTTTTCTTATCCTTTCAATTTGTAAGTTTTCCTAAAATTCATGCGTGTTAACACGCTTTTCGTATTAAGATGCGCATTGCACGTGCGGCACGCATTGCACGTGCGGCACGCATTGCACGTGCAGCACGCATTGCACGTGCGGCACGCATTGCACGTGCTCATGCACAACGGCTGATTGTTACGTTTTTGAATAGTGATTAGGTTACTGTAGTTGAAATCTTTAATATCGAGAGAAGGAGGAAGAAAACTTTGGCAGGGTAGGATAGATGTTATATGCTAATAAACCTATTGTAAGATAGAGGGGGGCATTGGAAATTTCGGTTTTGCGGTTTTGACTACTTTTTTAGATTGATTTTTCGGTTTTTTGTACTAAGAAATTTCAGTTTTTCGGTTTTTGTGTCCATTGCGGGTTGCGAATTTTCCTTATTCTAGCTTTTGATTTTCGGTTTTTGTAAAAAATACTGACGGGTTTTCGGATTTGGTATCCAGTTTCTCTTCCATCTGAGCGGAAATTATGCGCCTCCACTGATATCGAATAGCTGCGAAACCTCTGTAAGCTCCATTTGTCACCATCGTATCGGATCGATTAAGGTCTTGATAACTGGGATGCGGAAATTTATCGGTTTTGGCGGTTTTGCGCGAGGTTTCGCATGCAGTTTTGATCTAATTTTTTTGAGGTTTCAGACGATTTTTTTCTACGATTTTGCGGTTTCTTATAGACTCCAATGCCCCCCTCAAAATAAGCAGCAGCCTCCAATCAGCGCGAAAATATGCTCGGATATTTTTCCACGGACAAAATCTATTCTAAGATGCGAAATGTTTTCCGAGAGCGAAGCTCGGGAAAAATCTTTCGACCGCCCCTTTCCACTCCAACCTCGTTCCCAGGGCTTTTTCCCTTAGCTGGGGGAAAAGGCTCTGGGAACGAGGTTGTTTCCACCCTTCATAGGCGAGAAAATAATCCCCAGTCCTGTACTCTGAGTTTCTTTTTGTCTCACTGGGATATTAGTCCTTTTTGCCGAATGGGTTTTTGTGATTATTTTTCTCTGGCAGCAGTCCATCGAAAAGCGGTATGGACTATGGCCAAGGTTACGTATTGCGATTGCCGGTCATGAAACATTGAGATAAGATATTCTCAAGATGCAAAATTTGTGACGTCAACATGCTATTAGTTCATGCTGAATTTGGTTTCAAACTACGTCAAATTCGAGTAGTATTTCGATAAACTAAAAGCGATGAGCTATCAAATTATTCAGAAAATGATCAAAAGGGAAGAAAATTTGGTAACCACCTGTCGCGGATGGACAGAGAAATTGGACTTCTGTCATACAGGGCGATTCATTAGAGAAACATTTGATACTTAATAACACTGACATTTTCCACAGATGATTTAAGTCATTTTCCATTTTGCGGGAATTGGCATTCTTTAGATAAAAACGGACAGATCTGCAACGAATTGGATGGCCATTAGGACAAGATGGCAGACTCTCTGAGCGAGATTGGTGTGAATATCAAGACATATTCGTAGCGTGATTTGTTTCACCTGAATATTGAATTTTAACTGTTTACTTAAAAAAAAAAGAAGCTATTTCAGGCAATCCACTTATGTCTTTGAACCCACACGACGAATTTGAAAGGCCATTATACCAAATTTTTTATGTGGGGGAGGGGGGGATGGGGAACGCATGAAATGCCTGAAAGATCGATTTTGTGAATTTTTCGACGTCTTAACCCATTTGTTATCTCTTTCTAGAAATCCCACCACAAGCGAAGATTTTGAAATCATCCAGCTGTTAATTGAATTAAGGTTAATTATCTTTAAGACGTTCGAAAAAATAACTTGGCAACTCTTGATGAATTTCACGACGAAGTGTTTGATAACAAATCTTTTCCCAAGCTGACTCCAAAATATTTGTCATTTCGCTCTCCCCCCCACCACCCTGCTTGAAATAAACACGTCATTGTTTCCACGGAAAGAGAACTTAGAATTTCATGTGTCACGATTTTTGTAACTTCGAATTTAAATCCTTATTGGGTATCAGGAAGCTCATTACAGAGGAATTTAGTCCGTGGGATGGGAGCAAAGTTGAACCACTCGTTTCGTCGGGGAAATACTGTTCGAGTCGAGAAATATAATTACTTCTTAATAGCTAATCATTTATTCTTGAACGAGATGTTATTCATGGTCAATGATGTTCTGTTATCGAGACATTATTGTTTGTATTGCGGCCATTAAGATCTCGACTTCCTTAAATAAACTCCTGCAAAACCTTTTGGCTGAGTTATCTAACAGAGGTCAAGTTCTATAACTAGCTGAACGTTGAAAGAAGCCTGTCTGTCACTAAGTTTTCACTTATGGAAACAGAAGGAGCCTTCTAAAATAACCTAGCTTTTATCGGTGTGAGGTTGCAAGCAATTATATGAAGTGGTCTTCAAGGTTGTTTTGTTTTGTTTTGGTCGGATAACGCAGGGAGCGCTGTTTTTCTACATGACTAGTCGACGACGATGGAATTCTTCACAATTTGCTACATAGTGGCCTCTTTAATGACCACAGGACGTTTCTTGGCTTCTGCTGAAGATGATTTGATTACAGTGAAAACACAATATGGATCGATTAAGGGAAATGTTCGTCGTTTTGATGACCTCAACATGCCCATCCGAGCTGTGGATAAATTTCTTGGGATTCCGTTTGCAGCGCCGCCTTTGGGTGAGTTACGTTTTAAGCCTCCGCAGCCCCCTCAGGCCTGGAACCCAGCTATTTACGATGCCTCGTATTTTAGGAACATCTGTATTCAAGATCCTGAGTACAATGAGTTCTTCTGGCCAAATTTTTCCATTCCACAAAGCGAAGATTGCTTATACCTTAATGTGTACTCGCCACATCGGGACTCGAGCTCCAGAGAACTCTATCCAGTAATGGTTTACATTCACGGTGGGGGCTATGAAGCCGGAACCCCCGCCGTAAGTCCGGGAGATGTGATCCCCCTGTGGGGTGTCGTTCTGGTGACCATACAATACCGTTTGGGCCCTTTTGGGTTCATTTCTTCAGGTGACGAAGAGGCGCCGGGAAATTATGGGATGCTGGATCAGGTCAAAGCTCTAAAATGGATCCAAAACAACATAGAGCCCTTTGGAGGTAATTCGTCGGCGGTTACCGTATTTGGTGAGAGCGCCGGAGGGTCCAGCGTAGGCCTCCTGCTGTTGTCCCCTCTCACGAAGAGCCTCCTTCACCACGCAATATCAATCAGCGGAGTGGACCTCTCCCCTTTTGCCATTGGTTCAAACGAGGATGTATGGAAACAGAGCAAGACAGCTGCCAAAAAAATGGGTTGTAACGTAGAGAAGAGCGGTGACATGATCAAATGTCTACGTTCGATTGACGCTGCAAAGTTCCCCGTTAAGGATATAAATGTGTGGAGGCCCATAGTTGATGGAAACTTTCTACTAGACACTCCACGAAAGCTGAGAAAGGCTGGAAAGTTCCATCATGTCCCATACTTGGCGGGGTTTACCAGCCAGGAAGGCTCCTACTTTTTCCCACGCCTCCTCGACAACGCATCGCCTGAGAATTTCCTTCAGCGAACGAAGTTGGTATTTTACAACATTGGCAACGAATATGGACAGATGTTGGACGGAGACCTTCCAAAAAGTCTTCTTGATACCTTAATGTTGTTGTATACACCGTGGCCTGATCAAAATGATCACATCAAGGTGAAAATTGCATTAGCAGAGGAAGTCGGAGACTTCACCATGAGTGCCCCAACCCACGCAGATCTGGTTATTCACAGTAAAAACGCCCCTGTGTTCATGTACGAATTTGCCCATAGCTCTACGCTTAGCCTGAGGCCCTCATGGAAAGGACCTGCACACAAGGATGACACCCCGTACCAGTTCGGCTTTCCTTTAATGAATCTGACCGTTTTACAACAGTATAACGAGGCGGACCGAAACCTAAGCTACCTGTTAATCACGCTTTTAACAAACTTTGCCAAATATGGTAACCCGACTCCCCAACCAGTCAGCAGTGTATCGTGGGAAGGATTTAACTCGAGTCACATGGTGTATTTTCGTATCCAATCACAGCCTGAGATGGCAGTCAACTACAAACCAACCAAAATGGCGTTTTGGAATGAGTTCTATGAGAGGATGTTGTTAGAGGAACCTCATACATGCCAGGCTTTATCTGGTGCTCTTAATAGGTGCTTCCTTGTCCGTAGCTTGACCGTGTTTTCTTGTTTCTTCTTGTCTTACATGATTTTTACTTAATAGGGAAAATATTTCGATTTATCAGGGAACAAATTTATCTGCAATTAGGGGAAAATGTAGCACCCAGGTTGTAAATGTCTGAGAAAGATTCTCTGTTCCGAAAAACAAAAAGCAATGGTGCTGTAGCGAGCTGGTGCTCAAGGTTTTTCGCTGACGTCGACTTGCCTAAATGTTCACATTAGATAGCTAGTGTTATAGAAAAGTAGATGCGAAGTAGGAATGCATTCATTAGAGCACAACGATTAGGAAGAAAAAAGTCTAACATGAAAGATAAATGGAGTTCTGTTATCCCACACTTCTTTAGGGCTTGGAATTACGTAGTTAGAGAACTTGATGAAAGTTTCGCCCCATTGTAAGTTCGCCCCTCTTCCAAATAGGCGAGTTCGCCCCCTGAAGTAAAACCAGTACGTTCCTAAATGTCTCAGCTCGTTTCCCTACGGCAGAACAGATTTCTTTTTTTTCGAAATCTTAATATAAAGAAACCGTAAGGAAACAAGTTGAAATATTTTGGGGCGAACCTGTAAAAAGGTGGAGGTGAACTTATTTTACTTCAGGGGCGAATTCTAGCCATTAATTTTCGCCGTCAGCGGGGCGGGGGATGGGAGGATTCTGGGGGGATCACATTGTTTTCAGGGGAACGGAGGGGTGGGGGATCAGTCATCGCTAATAGAGGGTTGTAAGAATTCTACAAAGCATTAGGGGAGGTCAAAATCCTCCAAATCAACCCCCCTCCCTTAGGTAAGAGACAATGAGGGGTCCCAAATCACCAGTTACCCCTCCCCAAGGGTATCTGGGGCTCTAAATGACACTTTGATCGGTAATTGTCTTTACCTTGTAGAACCATTAGCCATGGGAGTTATTTGAAGGTAGAATGAATCTTTTTTTTTTTTGGAAGAAAATAAAAGTGGATGGAGATCTTTTTCAAATAAAATTCGGTAAAAACTCAGAATTTCTTTTGTTGTTTTAAGTAAATTTTATTAACATAATGAGCAATGATTTCGACCTTTACTTAACATTCTCAGGAATAGGTATGGCATTATGCGCCATTATCATAGATGCTGATTCGGAGAATGAACTATTTTGTATTTAACAAATGGTAAACACCACAGCGTACACTATTGAGTTATGGATGCACGCGGGAGGTTGCTAAGCACGAAAGAAGCGTAATTGACCAATCAGAGCGCGCGCTTTATTTTGGTTATGTTATAATATAAAATCGGGCCGGATTGTCCTTATTTCTCATTTGGATAATGAAAAGCGGACTAATTATAGTATCTGGGCAACTACGCATCCACCCCTCCCCTAGCCAAATAACAGTCAACTGATAACAATCAATAATAATTAATAATTAATTAATAATTAATTAATAATTAACAATGAACTATTTTGTATTATAAAATCGGGCCGGATTGTCCTTATTTCTCATTTGGATAATGAAAAGCGGACTAATTATAGTATCTGGGCAACTACGCATCCACCCCTCCCCTAGCCAAATAACAGTCAACTGATAACAATTAATAATAATTAATAATTAATTAATAATTAATTAATAATTAATAATGAACTATTTTGTATTATAAAATCGGGCCGGATTGTCCTTACTTCTCATTTGGATAATGAAAAGCGGACTAATTATAGTATCTGGGCAACTACGCATCCACCCCTCCCCTAGCCAAATAACAGTCAACTGATAACAATTAATAATAATTAATTAATAATTAATAATTAATTAATAATTAATAATGAACTATTTTGTATTATAAAATCGGGCCGGATTGTCCTTACTTCTCATTTGGATAATGAAAAGCGGACTAATTATAGTATCTGGGCAACTACGCATCCACCCCTCCCCTAGCCAAATAACAGTCAACTGATAACAATTAAGGGTTAATGTTGGATTAGGGAAGGGGTGAGCGCGCGGTTCCTCAGGCACCGACATTGATCCTGAAACGGAACAAATTTTCAAGTCGGATTTAGTTCTTGTAACAAAGTACTTACATTGTAATAACTAGTCGATACTAGTCGCAAGTTTTAATGACAGAGTTTAAAAACATTTTGATTTGAAGAATGACAGTCTAGATATTGGTAAATTCGTAACACAGGCTAACAGAAGGATTTTATGTCGTAGTGGAATGCAGTAAGCGACTCGAGCTGTAACCTAGAAATTTTCGAAACTTCACTCGCAACACATCAATTAGCCTCTACTGATAGGATCACTTTTAATATTTGTGCTACAATTAGAAAAAGGATTATAGATTCTGTGATATTTTGCTTCTCTCATCGAGATTCAGACAATTTGCAATTATGCTGTTTATAAAACTTGAATTTATGAAAATGCTTTCCAAGCGCGGATCAAAACAGCCTAAACATGAGAATCACGTAAGCGAGAAAAATAGTATTTATCAGTCGTATATCTTTCAATTGCGTTCCTTTACTTGACGCGGAGACAACTTCAGGGCACTTTTTTGGGGCACTAAGCAATGTTTTGTAATACTCACGCCAGAATGCCATCTGAGTTGGTCGATAGTTGCTCGCACGCGCCAGTTTTCCTTGAATCAGGAGATAATCCAAGTGACTCTGGTTGAATCGCGGCCACGAAGCCTCGAATACGGGCTCGGGTGTCGGGTTGCCAAATTTGGCAAAGTTCGTGAAAAGTGTTAAAACCATGTCGCTAATATTGCGGTCGGCTTCGTCGTAATTTTGTAACACAGTGAGGTTCATAAGAGGAAAACCAAACTGGTATGGTGTGTCGTCCTTATGGCGTACTCCCAACCATTCGGGGTCTGGGTTGAGCTTGGAGCGATGCGCAAACTCGTACAGAAAAGCTGGCTGCTGCGTGCTGTGGTAGCTCAAACTCTCATGCGCGGGCTCCGCCACACAGGAATCAGTGATCGCGTCGGAAAAACCGCGTTTAAGTTTACAACTGTCCTTTGCGTAAGGCCAAGGTGTGTATTGAAAAATGACTGCGTCCATGAAGGAGTTAGGAACCTCAGTTTTATGCGCAGCCACCCAAGTTTGTCCGTATTTATTGAGGATGTAATTCAAAGCAAATGACAGGTTCTCGCGGAAAGTTGTGGGCGCGACAGTTTTGAGGTGACGCGGAAAAAAATACGCGCCTTCCTGGCTTGTAAAGCCGGCCATGAGTGGGACTTTGTTGAAGCGGCCAGATTTTCTAAGCTCCTCAGGGGTATCTGGAAGAAAGTTGCCGTCCACCACAGGTCTCCAAATATTGGCCCTTTCCAGTACCAAGAGTTCTTGAGCTTCCTTCGAGCGAAGGCATGTTATAGTAGCAGCGCTTTTGTCCGTGGCACACCCGAGCTTTTTGGCCAATTCGTTTGTATGTACAACTGCGGTTGCGCTGGAGCCGATTGCGTAAGGAGAAAGTTCCACTCCGCTTATTGCAATAGCGCGGTGAAAGAGGCCCTTCGAAAGAGGGGACAGGACATGTAGACCCACGCTAGACCCACCGGCGCTTTCACCAAATATGGTAACACTTGAAGGCTCTCCTCCAAAGTTTTCAATGTTCTCTTTAACCCATTTCAAAGCTTCGATCTGGTCCAACATCCCGTAATTCCCAGGGGCCACAGAGTCGCCGGTGGTAACGAAACCAAACGGTCCCAAACGATATTGTATAGTGACGAGTACCACCCCCCAAAGGGGTACGATGTCTCCGGGGGATACAACGGGAGTGCCCACTTCGTATCCCCCTCCGTGAATGTATACCATGACGGGGTATAGTTTCTTTGAGTCCCCAGAACTTTCGTTATGGTGGGGTGTATACACGTTCAGGTACAAACAGTCCTCGCTCTCGGGATGGGAGAAATTCGGCCAGAAGTGTACGTTGTAGTCACCAGGCTGTATGCAAATACTTCGATAGTATGAGGCGTTGTATGTAGAGGGTTGCCAAGCGGACGCTGGCTTTGGAGGTTTAAACCGCAGTTCGTTGACCGGTGACGAGGCGTACGGAATACCAAGGAACTTGCTCACGGTTTTGATGGGTTTGTTGATACCTTGAAATCGACGGATTACTCCACGAACTGATCCATATCTCGTGGTAATGACAACGGTGTCCTCGGCAGACTGGACTAAAATGGATTCACTAATTGCAAGCACGAACAAAGCAGCAATCAACATTGTCCTCGAAGTCATGAGTACTTTCCCTTTTCGAAAACTCACAGTGCAGCTGCTTTTTGGCTCACCGGAGCAGAGTTTCTTTCGGTGTCTTAATACTTCGACAAATGCCGCCGAAAGATCACTTAATTAGTGGAAATTTCACTCTCGTAAGCTGAAATATCTATCCAATGACAAGTATCTTTCAAGGTCTTTGCCCTGGAAAATTAACAGAAAAATGCATACCAGAGTTATATGTGGCAATTGGGGCGGAGACTATATGTCAGCTCAGATCTGTTATCCAACTATTAACCTGAAAGAATCATAATTTACCTCACTTGTAAGTAGGCGTAGCACCTTCAGCCGGGAATAATTTATCATCTGTTCCGCTAAAACAGTCTTCTCTCCGTTTACGTGAGAGTGAGTTCACCATTTAAGCCATTGGTAAGCCTTTAAGAAGCGACAGCTATGCGTTTATCGGCTTTTTTTTTGCGGAAGACAAATATATTTAAACAAAGCATAATGAACGAAAATACACCTCGAGATATTTGGAATACGATCAAGCTTTAGAGGCAATGGTTTCTTCAAAGGTCACCTGAACTATCAGGCCTGAATTTTATGAACTGTCCTCTGACTCTAGTACTAAAACATCATTAGATACCACATTGATACGTGACTGGGATAGTGAATTTTCGAAGCGATTTTTTTGGCGTTTTACGACGCAAAATGAGCGATGATAATCATTATTTTCGAAGCTAATTTCGGAAGCACTTGATGAAGTCACCTCAGTATCTTTTCATCAAACAGAAAAATTAATATAGTATTTCGTTTTCGAGCATAGAGGCTTCGCAGTCAAATCTATTACGCAGTAACAATAGGGGCAATGAACTCTTACACAGATAACAAAAATAATTAGAAAGGTCCTTTCCTGTCATAATTCATCAACGTATTTGCGTCATTAGTCATTTTCGCTGGTTTTTCTTAATTACTTAATAACAATATACGCAAAATCAACAAACGCTTTTTCACGCGCGAACTGCCAAGAACCTCAGCAATGCAAACGACCCTTGATGCGTGATTGACAAGCTACTTCTCTCGAAAGCGGCAGCGTTTATTGCACACGATACTCGAAGGATTATATTCCTTTTGTACGAATCAGTTTGCAATTTTTCAAAAGTGACATTTTTACGACCCATACAAATTTCGAATAATAGCATTTGCGTTTTAGAGTTTACAGCGCCATAGTAGTTCGAGTTCCTTTGAGTTTTGCACAAACGAAACATGAGTTTTAATAATGCATGGAAGTTTATCATCTTAAAATGCAGCAATATAAAATAATTTGTTCTCTTTCTGAGTTCTTCCAAAGAATAAAAAGTTTGATAATTATATCACGCCCTTTCGCGATCTCCACGCAAATAAACTCTAGTTTACATAGCTTGGAACGAGTTGGTCAACATTCAAATCCCAAGTTTCTTGTTTGGTTCATGTTTCCTCACAGTAAGTTCCGAGTATCGTTTCTCGAAAATCCCACGAGAACTATTTGCATAGAATATGCCCAAAAGTTAGATATTTGCACGCTCTTTTTATTAAAGCACACATTATTTCAAAAACGCCTGTTTAATAACAACCATTCTCAGGGAAATTTTGAAACATTTCCATCTGTTCCCAGATTATTATCATATCGATAGATAAAGGAACATCAATTTGTAATCATGAATTTTCAATTCTATTCTCTGCATGGCGTCAGAAATCCTTTCCGGCTTTGTTTTGGTACAATGAGTCAAAAGCTTGGCTGCAATATTTATCAGCAGATATATATTTGATTTTTGTAGATAACACTAAAATCACGGCGTTTTTAACATACGATTTTAGTGCACGTGTTTTCCATCTCCCAGGATCACAACATTGAACTTAATGGTATAGTTAGATAAAAAAGATAACTTTTTGTTATATGCGTTTTGGATATTCACCATAAATTTGTTTTTTACGAACGGTCAACTTGCGAGCGTTTGTGAGACGAAAGGTCTGGCAAATTGTAATTAAATGACTGTGTTTGTCAAAAAGGGTCATTAATTCTTTGTTGGCATAAATCACAGATGAAGAGGTATCGACTCTTGACAAGCGCTTTATTGCTCCTTAACAGACTTTGCAATCGTAGAACTCAAAGCAGTCTATAGCTCTGATTCGACTTTCTTATGAAACCGTTTAGCTATTAAACAGTTTAATTTTTGCCATGTAAAAAAAAAGCCGTAAGTGGAATAATAGTTATCATAACATATGTATCATTATAAACACTTTTAGTAGTTTATGCCTTGTTTATGACTTGGTATACAGCCTATAATGTTTTTTTTTGTTTTTGTTTTTTTTTTTTTTTTTTAAGTTTGTGACCGTGAGTTCTTCAGAAAAATGGCAAACATTTCTCTTATTCGTGGCAAACGCGTTTCTTTTTTAGCTTTCATTTTTGAAAGATGCTAAAAGTAAAGTCAAAGGTGGTCGTCGAAGTTGAAATATGGATCACAACAGCTATAGTATCTGTCCCACAAGAACACCACTGAACACGCATGTTCTTCTATAAGGATTCATTTGGGATCATTCGAGACAAAACCACTTTTCTATTTATTGGCTTCAGTCGCTATCAGGGCCAGTTTCTCTAACATTTGATTGGCCATGGAACAGCAAAATCAGTGCAATGTTTACATACAAATAGAAGATGAAAACCGAAGTAAGATTTTGACCAGGGCTTTGGTCAGGATCGTGGCTCTTACAGAGCGGAAGCCGCCGTTAAGTCCAAAGTTAAGTCTACCTTTTTTTCTACAAATAAACACAAAAAGCGATTAGCCTAATATAGAGAGAGCATTGCAAGCCATGCAAGCAGAATTCCATTGCATGTATTCTGGTGTAAGTACTGTACTATGAATGGTGTAAATGTTTTAATATATATATTTTTTATTCTTTATCATGTATTGAAAAATATTATTACAGCATCATTTTGTAATTTCTGTACTGCAGGCGCCAACGGTCTGTAATCAGGTGATCGTAGGCTGTGATGTAACAAGTTTTATCGTTAGTGTTCTCGTAGCGTTCCTCATTTTTAAAAGCATAAATAAAAAAAAAATGTTTGAAAAAAAGTATTTACCCTTTTCCCTCGATCTCCCTAAAGCAATGTTGATCTTCAAACTGAACGAACTCTGGTGTACAGCAAATGACAAAGGCGGAGGAGCTAGTTAGAAGAAATTGTGTCACTACCTTCCGTCGGTGATAACTGTAGTTCCAGTCTATCATAATCAGGGTCAAAAGTTATTGGCAGTTCAAGAAGAAAATGTTGCTTGACATTCTCGTTCAAATAAGTAAGCTTCCTTTCCGTCCAAAAACTGAGTTGAAAGGTTGAATAGCGAAAGTTCAATATTGCGTTAGAGATGGAGAGGCGGAAACATTATGGCCGGGTAAAAAAAAGGAGCATACTAAGATTTGTGCCACTAGTAGTACCTTGCTTGAGGTAAACGAGTCCTAGATTTTTTGATTGTTTATTTAAGTTCCTAGCATGAAGAAATACTCAGCTGCTCTTTATGATAACAGTGCTCACAAAAGGAGCTCGAACTCAGTATGAACTTTCGCAATCTTTCACGCGACAATTGTTGTTGAAAAGGATTTAAAAATAATGTGGTTGTAGTATCAATCGTATTACATGGATAAGAACTTAACAAAACAGCCGGCGAGTCTTTTCTCTCGGAATTTGAATGTCGGCGATTTAAGCCTATTAGACGAGTTTCAACTTGCAATCATCACCGAAAAAAATGTTCGACACACAGCTTACACTGACTCTGTTAAAAAAGCATCCTTCCTCTTCGCAATTTTGGGCAATTTCATGACGGACCCAAAGCTCTTATAATCAATTCAATCAGTAAAGTAATGGTAGAGGAACACACGCATACACAGGAGAGACACAGAGGCCAAAAGGTCAGAGAATTTTTTAACCGGCGAATTGCTGCCACCGTGCAAGGCTTAGTTGGCCGGGGTACTCGCTGCTTTGACTTCAAGCCAAGCATTTCCTGGTTTGTAGAGCTTCCACGAGAGTGATGTTACAGCTACGCGCGATATGCATAAACAAACGATCATGTAAGATAGTTTGTTTTATTGAAACACTTAGACAATATCAACCAAGATAAACTTGGGTACATCGCTCAAATACCAACGTCTGCATATGGAACTTAAAAGCTGCTTTCTCTCAAGTTGTTTTCTTTTTCAAGTGAGCGAGAACGTGTGGGGATTTTTTTTATCTCGGAAAATTCCCCTATCTAGTTAAAAGTTTACGAGTCACTGTCGCCATCGACCATTTCGCCAAAATATATATTCGCCAAAATATATATTCGCCAAAATATATATTCGCCAAAATATATATTCGCCAAAATATATATTCGCCAAAATATATATTCGCCAAAATATATATTCGCCAAAATATATATTCGCCAAAATATATATTCGCCAAAATATATATTCGCCTTCTCTCAGCTGGAGCCAAAAGCTCATCCCAGGCTCTTTGGCACTCATTTCCACTTGGTTTTCGCTTTACCATATAAGAAAAATACTTCGATCGTTCTTTATATAAAATGCTGTCGACAGGAAATTTATTCACACAAGTGGCAAACCCTTGGAAGAAATGAGAAGTAGAGGCAAACGAAGAGTTCTTGGGATTTTTTATGAGCCATAATCAATCGAACTCCCTACAACAAAAACTTGTTCAATCGGGCATGTTTAATACAGCTTTGTTGTCGCAATTAACAGATTATTCTCAAGAGGCTGTTTCTTTTACTTCAATTTACTTTCATTAATTCGCGTTGTGATCTTTGAGAAATTAACTAAAGTAAGCGTCAAACGCTATCATGTAGTGAATTGGTTTCATAACAGCCTACAAGCTTTTCAAGTTCAGTCTAAAAAACCTCGCTAAACAAGTTAGTCCCCGAGAATTTTTTTTTTCCATTTTAGCACCTCGCCTATAATCAATCGGCATGCAGCCTTTTGGGGATGAAATCACCAAACACAACGCTTAAAAAATCTGAAATGAAGATTAGGGACTTACTAGAAATCTCAGCAAACAATACCGTTAAATCGATGGTGTGTTATTTTGAGTTCAAGCCTTGTACAATAATTAAACTAGGGTGATTTAATTTTCAGACTAATCGTGAAGAATGATAAACAAACGATTTATATTCAACTTACCTCGATATAACTTTCATCTTCCCAAAAACTATATAAGCAAGAAAAGCATTTGCCAACATTCAATGTCTGAATCAGCAAGTTCTTTGAAGCGTTGCAAAAATTGGAGAACCCTTCGAAACTGGCTAACTACTATTTTGTACATTTGAAAGCCAGTCAAGCACTCTTTGCATGTTAAATTATTAAATTTTATAAAGCTCAGCTTTTAACTCTGCCACTTGGGAATGCAAATTGAACATAACCGTTTATTGCACTTAAAAACATGCGAATTGAGAGCCGACAAAAGCAACTGGAAGCGATAACCGTGCGACGCTCTGTGGACAGTTGAGAAACGAAACCAATATACGATAATTACAGTTTTCAATTTGATCACGTTTTCTATGTGAAGACACGAACTACGAAAATTGGTTCGTGCACATGAAATCGAGGTTTACTTTTCGTTCCAGAGTGAAACAACAAATACCGTAGTTCCTCGGAAGGAAAACGCTTTTAGAGGGTGGGGGGGGGGGGGAGCTTTTTGACAAACTATTAACCTGTACTCATTCAGCTAAAGTTGAAGCTTAAAAAGTTATAAGTAAAGTGGCAATAGAAACAGGTTTCCTTGTATCCCTACTGTTTAGGAAAGTAAGGGGCGCTTGCTTGATATTATGGCCCATCATGGGGTGAGCGCTTAATTGGGGCGCTTTAGGGACTTAATTTTTTAGGGTGGGCTCTTATTCGAGGAAATACGATATATTGTTGATATTTTGTGTGTTCAGTGCATCCTCGCGAATCAAAACCTTTTTATTAAAAAAGATAAATTGAAAACAGCTTTGGGAGAAAAGTCCAACGTGGAAAAAGATATTTTTTGGCGTCTTATTTTTTGTCTTTTTTAAAATATATTCTTAACAGCTTTTATCCCTTATATCTAATATTTAATTTCAGTCACTGTTTTGAAATTTTTTGGATCAAAGATTCATTCGACCCGATATGTCGTTCATTCACTCATTTTCTGCCTCGGCTTCGATCTGTTTGTCAGCAGCTTACTTACCAGATCAATGATGCCGGCATATACATAATTTTTGTGATAACTTTTGTCGTCAGAGCATCAAGAGTATAATATCGATATAATGACCAAACTTACTAAAAATGTCCCTTGATGTTATAGTTGAACAAGAGATCAATTCTGTAGCCTGAGAACTGCCAGCGATAACCCTACTTTTCTCGCTTGTACTTTAGGAATTTTATCCAGTGAAATGTTGTGTTCTGAACTTCGGTAAACCTTTATTCTTAACAAGGTTTTGGCTGTTGGTGCATGGTGGTAGGAATTGGTGGGGAGGGGACGGTGGGGGCATGGGGAGGGGTGAGGTAAGGGAAAGTTGAAGGACTCTTCACAGCTATTATATGCATATATTTACGTTACTGACCAAGCTCGAGGTCAAGATGGCTGGATATTAGGCTAGATTACCAGCCGCTATTCGGGGAGGAAAGACCGGACTCGAGAGAGCGGCGGAAATCGAGCCTAGCTGGATATTGGCCGAGTTTTTTTTTGTTTTTGTTTTTGTTTTTTTTTTCGCGTTTCAATGGACCGAGACGAAGGGAAATCCCAAACTTCAGCCTAGCTCGGTCAATACGGCAAGGCATAGGAGATTTTCTTTAACTACCTCACTTTCCGAGTTATTTAGTGATTAATGATGCCAAACCTCGTTCCCAGGGTCCTCTTTCTTCCTTTCTCGAGGAGGAAGAGAGAGGGCCCTGAGAACGAGGTTGAAGAATGCCCTACTTGTTCAAATTGGCCAATCAGAGAGCGCGTTGTATCTGCTAGCAGTTAGGTATAAGGCATACTTTAATAATAATGATAATGATAATAGTAATAATAATAATAATAGTAGTAATATAAAAAAGTAAGGTGGCTCTGATTCGTAAATATAGTTCTTTTTAACTCTTTGCAATGGTTGAAAAGCTGATTGAAGTTCAAAAACTGAAGTGTGGGGTCACCAAACTTGTTTTCATCAACAGGTTCATGAAGGTAAAATGAAGGGTGCTTTTATAGGAGACCATATTGCAAAAGTAAAATAAATGTCATGCTAATAACAGCATGTAATTAAAAAAGGCCATCATTTTAACTATGGTTAGTGAAACAATCATAAAAGTGTTGAAGCTGCACTCCAGGTGGAGAATTGGTATTTAGAAGTACTGAAACCAGCTGTGGCCACTTGATGCTTCACACCCTAAGTCAGTATAAATATTTAGCATACTTTCCACCAAAAATTACCTTAAATGCTTACAAGAGGAATTTGTTTAACAATCAGGGGCATCTTTAGTCGTAGATCATTTCCTTTATTCTCAAGACCTTAAGGTGAGATAAGGGAGGGGGGGGGAAGGGTTGGAGGTAATATTTTAAGGAGAAATTAGATGCTGATCATCCTAATGGGTCAAACGGTTGAGTACACCTCTGTAACGACCAAAATTCGTCTTTATTGGTTTTCTATCTGCTCATCGGACCTCGTTACTCGAGTGACTATGCCTCCCCAAACATAACAAAAAAACGGAACATTCTTGAGCGACAGAGGTCATGTGATGATATCATGTGACAAAAAGGGCAGAAAACACAAAAAAACAGGGAACTCAGCAACAACCTCCACTTTTCAGTATTTCCATCGAGGTATCTTTGAACCCTGCAGTGCTGCCTCTTCTTAAAACTTTGGTTTGGTTTAAGTTTCAAGAAACTCACAACTTACTCAAACAAGAAATTATGTTGTTTTTTTTTCTGTCTACTTTAATGTTTTTTTTTTTTTTGGAAAAACTTTTGTCTTAAATTGCCCAAAGCTCTTCAATTGATCTTCTGAATGTACTTTATGGTTGCTAATGTTATTCATCCTCTTTAAAAATTTCATAGCAATCTTTTTCTGTTTTGAGTTTTTTGGCAGAAATAACAAACTACATCTTACAGTAATGTCAGTACTAGGTCTACCAGCAAAAATCTCTAAATATTTACAAATTACAAATATGAAGTTCAAAATATTACAATTTAATAGCAGTCTTTTTCTGTTTTTTTTTTTTTTTTGCAGAAATAACAAACTACATCTTACAGTAATATCGGTATTAGGTCTACCAGCAAAAATCTCTGAATAATTACAAATATGAAGTTCAAAATGTTAAAGTTTTCTCCCAAAATTCTTAATCCTAAACTGTATTCATAGGAAGAAATTACAGATCAATCACTTCTGGGATATACAGGGTCACCTGTCCATTAGGCTGCCTGCCTAGACACTACTTAATTACTTCAACAAATCAGGAAGGCAAAGTAAGTAAATGAAATCCAAGCTTTGTTATACGTGAACCATGCTAAACCTCCTGAAAGACATTAATTTAAAATCATCTCAAGAAGCAAAAAACACTTTAACTGTTCCCAAGAGTTAACTGTTTTATGACCAATCCCCATGGAGATCACAACCCAAAGGCAAACAGTAAAACACACATATATATATATATAATAACTGACTGACCAAGTTGCTGGCTATTTGGTCATCCAATGGCTGATTGTAAGCTTTCTGTTGATACAGCAATATTCTAAATATAATTTCAGCAATTCGTGAGTATGACAGACGAAACTAAGAGTTTCTTTATCAGTTTCACTTTACCTCTACAACTAAACAATCTGAAATTTGTAGTGTAGCTAAAACAGGTGATCAGATGTGCTAACTCATCATGATCACAACCTTGAATTTTTCTTTAAATCTCAACAATGGAAATTCTTTTGCATGTTAGAACAAACTATGGATTACTTTAAATCTAAGAACATTAAGCCAGTGATAAGAGTAATTTGCTTCCTAGAAATGTACTTCAAAGTACAGAGCATTCCAAAATTGTAAAAAGGGCTAGCTGGTCAATAACTTCAAACAATATAAACTTTACTGTGGACAAAGCTCAGCTGTACAGATGAAAATCTAGCTTGAACAACTCCTCCTCATAGGCAGAGAGAATCTTTTACAATAAGGTCACGAGCTTGAGATTTCTGTAGCACCATAGCTGATGAAGCTCGTGCATAGAAATGGAGAGCAAATCATCTCATAGCTTTAGTCAAAATCTACTATTTTTGTTCAAAAGTTAACAAGACAGGCTAACTTTCTATTTTTTTCGTTCACAGTCACACTATGTACAGCTATCTATCATTGAATAGATAGAAAATGCATAGCCAATCAGATTGCATCTTTGGACACTACAGTAGAACCTTGATTGTCCAGACCTCAATTATGAGATTTCTTGATTATCCAAACTTTTTCTTTGGTCCCAATTTTTTTTATGAATATTTATTAGCCATGATCAAGACTAAAACTCCTTTTTAAAACTACAGCATTGAAAAGTGAAGTAAAGGTGATGTTCTTCTTTCAGACAAGCTGACTTACTTCAACATTTTAGGCCAATGCAGAAACATTTTCTTTAAAATTATACACACATGTAGAGGACAGTGGAGATGTAGACCATATCTTTTTCAAAACAATTTGTAAATGTTTCGTTTCAGGATTAAATGTCACTTTCTTAATTTTATCAGTTTTTGTCCCTCATTAATATTCATATTTTTGATTATTTTGTCTAGTCCCAACGAATCCGGATAATCAAGGTTCCACTGTAGTCCATTATACTAATAAAAGTCATTATCATTCTTTTTTCCTGTTAAGATGTATTTGTAAGAGGTACAAGTAAGCAAATAAATGAACCAGCTCCAAATTACCTTCAGTCTATTTTGAATTCTTAAAATCAATACTTGAAATAATTCTTTCATTTTAAAATGAAATTTCATCCACTTGCAAATGAGCTCACTATCTTATGAATGGTTTTGCACTAATATCCACTTTGGGTTGATTCTACAGATTCACTCAGAAATGATACTATAAGGTTGTGCAGCTGCCACTGAAAAGTGCCAATCAATTCAAAGCTTCAACATTCAACCCCCCCCCCCACCCCCTCGATAACCCACAGGCATTTGACTGTCACCTGTGCTGTGAGGTAGGGAAGTTAAATTTTGCCTAGGTGGAGTGGGACATTTGATCCAGCAGAATACAAGACTAATACATACACATGAATACCTGACTTTACTAAATTCTACAACATGCGTTGATCACCCAAAGAATCATGTGATAAAAGACTGTGCTTGAGTGGGGCAGTTTATGCCTTTTTTTGCACTGGGGAAAATTGTAAAAAAACTTATCTTCAAAAGTTAAAATCCCTGGGGAGGGGAGGGGAGGGAGGGGAGGGTGTTGTTTTTGAGGCTCTGAGTTGATGGACACATAAGTTTGCAGTTTCAGAGATTTTCTTCCCTTCTTATCTACACTTATTTTCAATCAATACTGTGAGGCAATTAAAGAACAACATTAGTGCTGACAATGACCATGATAAAAGTTAAGAGTGCGTTTTAAAGAAAACTTGGTTAGTTTTGTTGTCCAATGTGGTTTAATTTATCCTATAAATGATTGACTGTATATCACCCCGTATGGCTCTGAAAAACACTCTATATTTTGTAAACTCCACAGACTTTGAGACTGTTCACAGCTTTGATAACAAAGAACCTTCTCGGTGCTGAAGCCGACATAAATCTGGCAATTGTCTCATAGCCTTCAGGTCTTGTTTACACTGTCATAGAAATGCACTGGGATTTGCTCTTGGATCTTTAAGATGCCTATATCGGAATGCCAAGTAAATTCCCAAAAACTGAAAGAATAAATAAATATAGCAATTTATCAAATGAATAGACAGTAAACTTAAATAACTGAAAACAAATTAATAACAAATGTTCAAGCATAGCATTTGCAAGTCTTGCACTTCTTCAAGTTAGAGGACTGGTGATCTTCTTAGTTCTCAGAAATTTCTAGTTGTTTCAGTCAGTCAATTCAGCAGCCAGCCAGTCAGTCAGCTTCTCCCTCATGATACTAATGAGTAACTCACTACCAAGTATATCAGTCAACTGGCCAGTTGGTAAGCCAGTCAACCAGTATATAATTAGAATATATCAACAAAGTTGAAATAGCCACAATTACGATTATAAAAGCTGACGTTTCGAGCGTTAGCCCTTCGTCGGAGCGAATAGGGGACTTGTGGGTTGTGTGTGCTTTTAAAGGCAGAAAAAGGAGCTACGTGATTGGTGGGAACATGGCAACGAGAAAAACAGTATATAAGCCAGTTGGCCAAACAGACAGACAAAACAGTCATTTAATTAATCAGTGAAGGAAGTCATTCAATCAGTCAGTTGTTCAGTTGGTTGCCATGTCAATCTGTACATCAGCCAATTACCACCAGTAAGACAGAGTCAGTTCAATGCTCCCAGTCCTACAAGTGACCAGCATCTCATTTTTCGTGTGAAGGTGTAGTCTGATCGTCCGGGTGAGTGTAGTCCTGAGAAGGACTCAAGACTTGACTCTGATGATGACTTCCGCACAGGTTGTCGAAACGTCAGTCACTGCCACCGACAACAGTCCTTCTCAGGACTACACTCACCCGGACGATCAGACTACACCTTCACATGTTACCCCCGGGTTCAAACCATTTACTGCATCTCATTTTTTCCTTACAGTAACACTGCTGAATCATTCATTAAAATCACGAGAATATAGGGAATGATTGCCACCAACAGAAGCTGTGATTGTTGAATGCATTCTCCATGTCAATACCAAAGATAATGTATGAAGAATGGTATAGAGAATATGGACCCTGATGTTATGGTGTAAAGAGGTTAATCAACACGCCAGTTAGTTTGTCAACCAACTGACGCCAGGACATCAATCAGTCAGTTTATCAACCAGTTAGTCAATTGGTTGGTTACCACATCCAGTGTTCTCACCAGGCCACAGCCTTGCAGGATTCCCAAAAAAATTTTAAAAAATTTAAAAAAAACCGAGACGGTGCATAAAAAAAGCCAAGAAGATGTGCCTGTTAGGGAGCAGGGGCAAGCTAAGAGTCAAACAGACTTTAGAACATTTGCAGGTAAGCAGTTTTGGTGGTCAACCTAACATCCCAGTCTTTCGCTTGTCCATATGGAATGAATAAATAACATGATATCAAAAGATTCAGACTTCAATTTCACCGCTTTTATTTTCGTTAATCCCACGTAAGTGACAAAGATTGGTGTGAGTTATTGAATCACAAACACCTTGTCTACCATATTGAATCAGGTAGGGAAAAAACTCTGGTGAGAACACTGCACATCCGCACCTTCAGAACCTTGTATAATGTAACTTTTATTGCAGACAATTATTCATTTGACCACCGAGGGTGACTAGTGACTAATTAAACTACTCATTTCTCCTTGCAAAATCACCCCTGAATCACACATAAAGGTTACGAGAATAAAGGAAATGATCACTACTAATTAAACTACTAATTTCTCCTTGCAAAATCACCCCTGAATCACACAAAGGTTACGAGAATAAAGGAAATGATCACCAACTAAAAAAGCTCCTGATTGTTAAACAAATTCTCCTTGTCAACACCTTAGGAATTGTACAGAGAACAGTATGGAGAATATGCATACTTATGCTAAGGTGTAAAGAGTTATGGGCACTAAAACAGCCCTTACCATTGTAAAACTAAAGAAGAGACCAATTCCTCCCACTGCTTCCTTTAATGTGTCCAAGCCATTTTCCTCTAGGTAGCCATAGCAAGTAGAACATTCAGAACAGGTATATTTCTTTGATTTACAACAAGGAAGCTGAAAAAAAAAAAAAAAAAAAAAAAGAGGAAGGACATTAGACTGTTGGAATGTCATACTAATGCAAAACTAGGAATGGAAATTTGCCTAAACTTGGGGAAAGGAACAAGTTTAGCCCAAGTTTGCCCCCACTAATTTCTCTCTTTAAAGTGTCAGCACCAAAGAGCTACCGGAAAGGGCAGGCATGAAGCCACTGAATGCAGAAGTGATGTCTCATAGATGGAAAATTATTGGTCATATTCTTAAGAAAGATCGGATTGCAATGTTGCTATGAGCTGGGCGCCAGAAGGTAAAAGGAGAAGGGGAAGACCAAAAACCACTTGGAGATGTACATTAGAGAAAGAAAGGCAAGAGCCGGGTTGGAGGTCGTGGGAGGAGGTGCGGACCGCAGCAACCAATCAAGAGGAGTGGAAAAGCTCTGTGAAGGCCTAATGTGCCATGAAGCATGAAAAGGATTGATGAAAGTGAATGCCTGTGCGAAAAAAAAATGGAAGTTCACCCTTTGACCCCTAAGAGTGACTAATACCTAATTTCTCCTTACAATATCACCCTTGAATCACACATTAAGGTCTTGAGAATAAAGGAAATGATCACTAACTTAAGAAGCTCTTGATTGTTACACAAATTCTCCTTGTTAGTACCTTTGGTAATGTACAGAGAACAGTACAGAGAATATGCATGCTGATAAAAGGGTGTAAAAGGTTATAGAGAGTCCTATCAATGTGCATTTACACTACAAAATGTAGAGATCAAATGAATAATTAAAAAAAAAAAAAACTATTTCAAATCAAGAGAAATATACACGTGTGACCATGAATACATGTACCTCTGAACACGAGGGATGATCTCTAGAGTTATTCTTCAGTGTGTCATTAAAACCACAGCAGTCTCCAGCACTCTGAACCTCTCCTTTGGTTTTGTTACTGACAGATTCCCAAGCATGTCCTAGAACTTCACGTTGTTGGTTTGATGATATGGAGAGTGCAGCCACAGACACAGAAAATAGAATGATGAACAATAGGAACATGATTGCCATAAACTGATGGTGGCTAAGGATACAAACTTCTTCAAACCTCTTAAAGTGACTAGTACATGTATCTATTTCTCTTAACAATATCACCCCCAAATTCCACACTTATCCCGTTTACTCCCAAGATCTGATTGCTAATTCTCCCCTCTAGCTGCTACACATTTCCCTGTAAATAGGTTACGAGAATTTCATGTTCAATCAAGGTAACAACTTCTACCTGATAAGATTGAGTATTCTCATTACCTGTATGCCTGATAACGTATGGATATTACAAGGAGAAGTTACATGTTAATCATTTCTGGGAGTTAAAGGGTGAAACAAAACCTAACCAGTTTTGGACAATCATTGGACCACAAGATTGTCTTTTAAGTGGATTGTTTGAAGCAAATAAATGTTATTCCAGCACCAGTTATGAGCCTTCTAGACAGTTTTCAGAAAAATCACTGTCTGCATAAAACACACGGGTAAGCTTAAGGCGGTTTGGAATGTCATTTTTTAAACTTTTTGTAACAATAGATCCTAAGTAAGACCCAATCAAAATGAGTGTGTAATTCAGCATACAGACCATAAATGGTCTTGAAATTCTTTACATTGGATTCTCCAAGCCCTTCACTAAGCCATCTGTGCAAACATCAGGGCTAACAGCTTCCCTTTCTCTTGGCTCCCAAAACCCAAAAATTCTCAACTGCCAAACACATCCCCGACCTTCTCAGAAAGTTGTATTGGAAACCAAACGTAATCAATGTTACGCTCAACGAAAAATTAAAGGGAGCCCAGTACTCTGAAAACGTGAAATAGTGAAATCCAAGATGCCCAGCATAAAACTTTTTAAGAAAAGACTAAGATTCCCTAGTCACCCAAGAGCAAAAGCTAGGCCCCAGGGACCACCAGGCACTACTATTAGTAGGGTGCACAGCCCTGGTAAAAGGCAACTCTCATTTCTTATATGTGAGACAGAAATTAAGCTTTGACCCTGAGTTGAACATAAAAACAACAAAAACTGACAGTATCTCATTGTCGGGAATCGGTTTTCGCCAACAAAGAAACTCACAATTTCTTGATCTTAACAGTTTTAATAGCACAGCATCAAGCCTAGCTGTCACAATTCTTTTTTCAACTCTCTCCCTCTCTACTCTCACACACTCCCACTAATCGTCTCATATATCAAAGGACTCAAGGTTTAAATGGGCAAATTTGACGTCTAGCTGTCATCACCGGAAAAGAGAAACTTGCACAACGTAACTCGCAGTCACAACATCATTTCTATGACCTAATGAAAGTGAAAGAACATGAAGATCCATGAGAAAAGCTGAAAAGGATACGAAGAAAAGAATTATCTGGTGATGTTTGACGGCACCATATATTCCAGCTGCAGCAACCAGCATAATGAACACTCCACATGCTATCGTACCCCCAACAATAGACCAGCTGGTGAAAACTTCTGCAACTTTGGAGTATATTGGACAAAGTATAAGAACAAAGCCTATGATCTGAAAAAAAAAATTCAAAAGAGGAATTAGAGTACTGTGTATTGTGTAGAGATATTAAGTAAAAGAGTAAATTCTGGGAATGGTCATCTGGTAAAGAATAAGAGTGTTATTAATGTGTCATGGGCATGGAATAGAGAGAACATTTGAGTTCAAATGGTTCAAAGGTCTGCTTTTGTATAACTACGTCAAAAGAGATCAGAGTGAGCTGATTTTCGTTGTTCTTGGTCATACCCAGATGCAGTCATCTAGACATCACATAATTAACAAAAAGATTCTATGTTGCTGTGTGTCTGTTCAGTAACATAAATAGATCACAGATAACATCAAAATGGGGCAGGAACAAAAAAGTGGCACACTGAAAAGACACACAGAAACATGGAATATATTTGTTAAATAAATCAAAGAAGAAAATTTTGCTAAAGGTGATGTCATATATGCATCTGTCCTCCACTAGATCGCAAGTAAGAACCAATCAAAATGAATGTATAACTCAGCTTGTCATATAACTGGTCTAATGCTAAGTTCTTTATATTGGATTCTCAAAGCCCCTCACAATCCCATGCAAAGCTCAAGGTTGACAGCTTCCCTCTCTTTTGGTTCCCTAAACCCATAAATTCCCAACTGCCAAACATGAAATCTAAGGCCCTAAGCTAACAGAACATTGTGTACGTTGGAAACCAAACGTAACGTGAACCAACTCAATAGAGCACAGACCTGGCTTTCGATTTCAGCAAAAATATCATATCAATTTTGACTGATTGCTTGAGACACCTCTGTAATTTCCATTTTTTGTTTATAAACACGCATTTGTGAATAAGCATTTCATTTTCTGCTAAAATGTCACTGAACCGAAATAGCTCTTGATCTTTAATTCACACGATACTTTTTAGATCATCGACGCTAAACCTTGCTGAAATTTCATACGATATTAAACGACATATTCCACTGCCGCACATCACGAGATGACCTTATTCACGGTGATTTCGACATTTGCTGCTGACAGCTAAAAAGAAAGAACGCTGATGAATTGAACATGTAGCAACTTGCAACGAAGCGTACATCGAACATAACCCGCAAACAACTCGCCTTACCAAATATATGATGTTGAAAAATATTAATCCCAGCCTATAACAACGAAACCCCATCATCGATCCTTTCTTCCTCAAGTATTTTCTCCAGAATCACACTTTCGACCCAAGGATCTTTCTAATCACATGATGATCTTAATCCAAAATGGCGATTTCCCTCTTTTCCTTCAAGCGGTGACGTCATGCATAACTAACCAATCATCGCTGTTTTTAGAAAGCAGCGAGTTCCGGCGGTAGTTTTGAGATTTCTGAATGACCTTGGAGTGATATACTTTCAGAAAATGCTTTTTTTTTTAGGATTTTCTGTCCTTTTCAGCTGTGGAAGGTGCTAACTAATATCTTCGCTTAATATCTTAGAGTCAGAGCGAGAATTTTCCAGTATGAGCTGGCAAACAAATTTAACTTTGAGTCTAATATTTTATTAATAATCTTTTTCGCTATGCTCGGAAAGCACTCGTGTAAAACCAAAACAAGTTTCTTTAAAGTAATCTGTCATTAAGCAATTTTGTAAGCGTTCTCTCCAAAAAGTTCCCCTTCGCTCTAAACCCAAAAGCTACGATATTAGCTCGCTCACTTTTCAAAATACATGCGAAAGTTTACTTTTTTCCTGTCAATAATTTTCCCAATTACACCTAATTTCACTATCTGTAATGTTTTTGTTTGATTTAAAGCTCTTCTCAGACAGCATAACATTAGTTGTAGAACTGAAGTTTTCAGATAACAATTCAAACGTGTCAGTAGTTCCGAGACATCTGAAATTAATTAATGAAGAAAATCATGTTTTGAAGCCATTTGACAAGTTTGTCTTTATCAATTTTTTTCCAATTAAAACGTCTGATAGAAAAGACAAAAATATGCCAGCATTATTATCCAATCAATACTTGCGTTAAATCGGGATAAATCGGCGGCCATGATTCCATACGTGCGCACAAACAATGGAGCCGTGCGAAAACATTCCCGGATAATACACGAGAAGACTTGAAACTAGTCACAAAACTCTTACTTTGTTTTCCTTTATATCTCACCGTGAAGATAATATACAGGCGCATAATTGTTTCTTTGGCGGCTACAGGAAGGTAAGTGCTTTCACCGTTTTCGCTTTGAAGCGTGGGTTCAGAGCGTTCGGAGGGCACATTTTAGCGGCCGTTAGCCCTCGTTCCATGATAGTTCCGGTAGTTTGCGGTGCTCTTCGAGTCAGTCGACGGGTGAGATATTTCATTGTTCATTCACTCGTTGGTTCAGTTCAGGAGAGTCATATTTTGTGACACACGCGTGTGTTTATTGTCTCTCATCGAAATTGTCACCTGAAAGATTCCTCCTTTTTGCGTTGTGCCTTTCTCGCTGAATTGCGTGTGCTAGTGTATGCTGTTCGTGTTTAATTGAAGTTTCCTGTATGTTTAGTGAATGCAAATTATTTGAGAGTTTCAAGGCACTCTGGTGCTGCGGAACCTCTAGTCGGCTTATACAGTTCGCTTACAGCAATTTATGCCACCTACTCTTTAATTCGAAAATAGTAAAAAACCTTCCCGGATTCAAGTTGATGACAGTGCTTTTCCGCTTAATGTGTAAGACCAAGCTTAGCTAATCATTTTAACGAATATAACATAAGCGTTTCAAGGTCGATTCATGTTCTGTAGTTTGTTTTGAACAATGTTACGGGGATTTTCACAGAAGGTGTCGAGATTTAACCGCACTAGCGTTAAAGAGCTCTGGATTTTGGGGAAATTTCCAGGGCTGTGTTATCCTTATTAAGCCAATTTAGTGGCAATTCTTTTGAATCACGTGAAGAAAGGTTAGGTACGAATTTTCGCCTGTAGACTGGTTTAGCGCAGAAAATTTATCCGCAAGACTATCATATTGTAAAATCATGGCTAAGAGAATGAGGTAAGAAGTAACAACACGTCGTGCATTTTTTTCTGTTCCTTTTTATATTTATCAACGATTGTTCTGCATCAAGAAATTTTGACGTTATTATCAGTTAATGAACGAAAGGGTTTTGTAATGAATATATGCCATGTTGTACTGTGGTGTTGTAACTTTTTTCACCTCTCACTCTAAGAAAATATATCAGTATTATACATAATCTAAAATTTCAACTCAGGAAAAAACAGTTGCTAAGGTTGTGTAATGGCTCCCAGTTATTCCCCTTTCACTGCAACATCTGTTGATCACTTGACTGGTACTTTAAAAAACCTTGTGGAAAGGTTCACCTTTGTTATTTCTTTACCTGGCTGCTGTACTAACATGTGAGTCTTTTTCATGCATGTATGCAGAGGAGAAAATTTAGTATCATGTCAGGTTGTCCCTATTTCAAAAATTGGGAAGCAAAACGAAGGAAGTTATATGTCCTGATGAATCCTAGGTTTCCTGTCAGAAAATCCAACATGTTAGTTGCATGGTGCAAAAAGCCACTTGATTGCCCATCCTTTCATGTTTTTTTTATTTTTTGATGGTTTTATTTTCTCTTTTCTGTCTTGTTTTGTGCAACAGACTTGCTTTCCCAGAGAGGGTGGCTTTGCCCCATCCAAAAAATACCACATTTTGAATGTTTGACAAGCAAGACTTAAATTCTGCACTGCTAAATGGAGACATAAAAGCCAAAATGGAAATTGAAAAAATTTCAGGAATATTTTGTTAACATTTCTACCTCTGTTTACATGGTGAAAATCAACTGTGCAAGCCAGCTGGAGATGAAAGTCACAGTCATGGCGATCGATACCTCACTTAAGCTTCTAAATCAATTCAATGCAAAGCTAAAACCAATCATCATTTTCTCTCTCACATTCTCTTTCACCTCGGGCTGTTTCATTATGTTTACTTTCAGCTATATTGGGCTAATTGTATTTCTACTTCAGCCCTGTTTTTATTTGGCTGTTGTTGTAATTATTTCTCTGGGTTTGGTTTTACAGTTGTCATAGGCAGTGTCAAGGCTGTGCTCTAAGGAAAATTTAATGGAGCCCAGTGCTTTGAAACTGTGAAATCCAGGGTGCCGAGCATATGCTTTGTATGAAAAAACTAAAATTCCAGAGTCTCCCAAGAGCAAAAGTAAGGCGCCAGGGGCCACTGGGTGCTGTTAGACCACAGCCTTTAGTGTTATATCTTTGATTATGTTTTCATCTTGGAAATAAATTGGCATGACTGTATGTTAACTATGAATGTTAATGTTGTGAAATGTAATGAACTGAAGCAAGCATTGATTTAAGTGTGTTGTAAATTGTGAGGGTATAACAGGAATATCACTAGACTTTACATTAGCAATGAGGATTTGAAGGATTTTTGGTCAGCATGTTGCTGAGAATTTCACAAGTTTGGTCAAGGACTGTGCTGGAAACTTTGAGGTGTATTTTTTAGGCAACTTTGACTAGGATTAGGTGAAGCAAGTGTAACAAGTAGTGGTGATTGAGGAAATTCTGTGGTTACCCTTAATGGGAGAACCGCACAATTTAAGTCAATGGTGGATGAGATGGAAGTGAGCCTTTGATTTCCTTTGGGGAAAAGCATTCAAGTAACAGTGGATTGTTTCAGCAGGTTCCAGGAGGTTGCTCTCTAAGGTCTACAAGGAGTGTGAAGATAATTGAAGCTATCCCTCCCATGTCAGCTGAGTTTGGTGTTCCATATTTGTAGAGGACAGACAATGGGCCTCAATTTGTTTCAGCGGAGTTTGAAACCTTTCTTCAGAAGCAGGGTGTTGAAAATCAGAGGACTATGCCCTAACGGCTTAAAGCCAACAGAGAGGTTGAGGGCCAAAATCATTCTCTTCTGAAACGATTTCAGGTTACAAACATCGAAAGGAAACTTTGGCGCTTTGGATTAGTTATTTGGTTAATTACCTTTAGATCTACTGTGCAAGTAACTACAGGGGCCACACCTTTCTCTTTAATGTTTGGATGGGAAGTGAGGTCTAAACTGCCAGAATTAAGGAGAGAAACTAGGAGCATTTATTGGAGAGGTTAGTGAAAGGGACTGGTCAAGTAAGTTGAAAGAAAAGGCTTCTGCAGATAAGAGGAGAGGGGCTGTTTTGTAGTGTCTTAAAACTGGTGATGTGGTACACCTGAGCACAAAATTGAACAAACTGTTTGGTAATTTCCACCATACATGCATCAGTTCCAGACTTCCTGTTGGATCGCACGGCATTGTGGGCACACAGGCTCAAAAAAAGTGGGCATCAACTTGCAGCTTCGCCATATTCGAATACATAGTGACTTAAATTCAGTGACTTTTCACGCAGGAAAGCCCTTCTTCTGAGCCGAATTATACGTGAGGGAATATAGGAAAACCAATTCAAAGGTATTTTAAAGGTGAGCTGATTTTTCATTCCTTTTTGGCAGCGTCATTCTAACGATTTTAGTCTTAGAGTGTAGTTGATTTGAGAAGCTACGAGTATGATTTTTGCTTCTTTTCTTACTTACGCTGTACTTTTGTTCTAATACAGATACTTTGTCGATGGGATTTGGCCACCGAAACTGTGTAGTTATAGGCTGTCCTAACAGTGGACAAAGGCTAGGAAAATGGGCTGCTATGACCTATGTGCTTCATGGTTGGAAAAATGGCTCAAGCATGTGTGACTGCCAGCCACCCTTCAAATTATTCCCATTCCCGACAGAAAAGAAGAGACCGGAAGGCCGATTATAATAGGCAAAAAATATAAATAGGAACAGTTTGAATGGGACTCTTTGGATGCCTAACAGGGATTCAAGAGTTTTTAATCTACACTTCATTGATGTGAAAGTCACTGAACTCAATTTACTCTATGTTTTCCATTATGGCAAAGCTGCAAGTTGAACAGGAAGTCTGGAACTCCTGAAGCATGTACTGCAGAAAACTAGGACCAGGGCATTGTTTCTTGAGCCCCCAACAGTGCCGAGGTTTCCAAATGCTTCATGATTATTTTCATCTCCTTTTTTATAATTTCAGAAAGAGCAGCTCTTGTATTCACATCACAGCATTGCTGTTTAGAGTTGAGGCTGCTAATAGGAGTGGAATGACCAACCCAGCTTACACATCCAAGGATGTTTCATACAGAGAATGTGTTATCTTTATTGACAAAACTAAACAGTACCTGGGAGCATCCCCAGACTTACTAATAGAGTGCTCTTGTTGTGGGGAAGCAGTAGTGGAGATCATGAACCCTTTTAGCATTGCCATTGAAATTCCCTCACCACATAATCTGTCATACTTATATAAGTGTAATGGGCAAGTAGCTTTAAAGCAGCAGCATCGATACTTTGCACAGTTCCAAGGTGAGATGCCCATAACAAAGAGGCCATCTTGCTATTTCTTTGTATACGCACACAAGGGCTATCACATGGAAACAATCACCTTTAATGCCACATACTAGTGTAGGCTTGAAGAAAATCTAGCCTGGTTCTATATTAATTGTCTTATATTATTTGTCTTTCACCAATGCTGAAACTACTTAAAAAATAAATTATGTAAAAAACCTAGAAAATTCATCAGACTGAGAAAATTTTGTAAACAGCTAGTCATATCTCCATATAGCCTGCAGATTATAATTATTGAACAAGTGCATGTATTATTGTACAGTCATAGCTTTGTTTGATCCTTGACATGCAATTTCAAAAGTAGAAAATGTTCTTAAAGTTGCTAATTACAAAAAGTTGCTTCTAACATTAATTATACTGTCCTCAGTTCCTTAAAAAACTTGCAGCAAAGCCCCTCCCTAAAAAGGAGACAAAAAGAAACATGTTACTTACTAAGAGGCTTGTACAAATTGCATAATGCAGCACAAACAATGATAATATTACCGATAAGAGAGAGGCAGTTCATGTTTGATTAAACAAAATGTTTGATTAAACGAATCCTTGTTAGTCATCCAAAGAGTCCCATTCAAACTGTTCCTATTTATATTTTTTTCCCATTGTAATCGGTGCTCTGGTTTCTTCTTTTCTGTTGGGAATGGGAATAATTTGAAGGGTGGCTGGCAGTCACACATGCTTGAGCCCTTTTTCCAATTATGAAGTACAGGGTCGTAGCACCCCATTTTCCTAGCCTTTGTCCGCTGTTAGGACAGCCTATAACTACACAGTTTCGGTGGCCAAATCCCATCAACAAAGTATCTGTATTAGAACAAAAGTACAACGCAAGTAAGAAAAGAAGCAAAAATCATTCTCGTAGCTTCTCATATCGACTACACTCTAAGACTAAAATTGTTAGACTAACGCTGCCAAAAAGGAATGAAAAATCAGCTCACCTTTAAAATACCTTTGAATTGGTTTTCCTATATTCCCTCGCCTATAATTCGGCTCAGAAGAAGGGCTTTCCTGCGTAAAAAGTCACTGAATCCAAGGTACTTTGTGTATTCAAATGTGGCGAAGCTGCAAGTTGATGCCCACATTTTTGTGCCTGCGTGCCCACAATGCCGTGCGATTCAACAGGAAGTCTGGAACTCCTGATGCATGTATAGTCCTATAAAAGTAATTTAAAAGATGGGAAGTGACATGGATCGCAGTCCAGAACGATGCAGGAGTGGAGCTCAGATGCAATTCAGCTTTCATTAAGGAGTACATGTTCCACAGCCAGGAAGGCTCTATCAGTGTGGTAGAAAATAGGGGAAATGAAAATGCTTCTGCAGACGTAGGAGAAGAACAAGGGCAAGGCAGGTTGGATGCAGAAGTAAACAAGGAAATGGGATGAGTAGATGGTGGTCATAAGAATCGAGAGATTTGACAGCAGCAGGAGGTGCAGAGGTCGATGTGTCAGATTTGGAGACCAGCAGGCTCTAAGGACTTTGTTTAGAACTAAGGGCTATTTTAACAAAGGATTTGGTCTCCAAGAGACTGGTTTACAATTCCAAGTTGTGAAGGACATTTTTGTATTCTTAGAGTGCATGCTTATTTTGTTTATATTTAAATTTTTGTAAGCTCAAGAAAATGCCAAGTTTTCTAGTGAGAAAAGGAGGGAATGTAGGGAGGCGTCTTTAATAATGTTTTCATCATGGGAAATAGATTGGCTTGACTACATGACTGTATGTTAACCAAGAGTACTAATGCTGTGAAATGTACTTTTAGTGATGTGAATGTTGATTAAAATGTGTTGTAAGTTGTGACTGTATATCTGGAATATCAGTAGACTTTACATCATACTCACTTGAAAAGTGCTCTAAGCAATTCTTTTTTGTCTTCCAGATAGTTCACCCTGGCTACAGTTTCCTGTTGTGAGTCATCTAAAATGTCCTCGTCGTCGCCTGTAGCAGAGAACTGGTGTTATACTCAAATCAAAGTTATAAAATTCTCCTACATGTGGACGATAAACAACTTTAGCTTTTGCCGTGAGGAAATGGGAGAAACACTAAAAAGCTCTACATTCTCAGCTGGGGCCAATGATAAGATGAAATGGTACAAAATAAAGATATATTGTATACATTGTCTCGTAAATTAAGATCACAAGAGAAGTGGTAGAGAAGCAAGAGCCTTGAGCAAATATCTCATGCAGTTTTGACTGTTCAGATTTAATGTTTCCAATGGCCGTAATTCACTACGCCAATTTTCTCACATACCAACGATTAAGCAATTCATTGAAGCTGTGCAGTAGAATATTCATTGGGTATGGGAAGGCTAAGTTGATTCTTGCATCCTTTTTCCATGTACATGCATCTTTAAACTGTTTGTAGAAATTTACTCTAACTAAGGACAACTTTTGTTGCCAGTATGCTGAACATTTCTGCATAAAATCTCTGATAGCAACAGCCCAAAATGTATTATTATTTTTCACCAGGTGCTTGAGAGTAAACCCAAGAGGCTTAGATGAAGAAAGCAAAGACTATTTGTCATTATACCTTCTCTTACTTGCCTGTAACAAAAGTGAAGTGAGAGCAAAATTCAAGTTTTCAATTCTTAATGCCAACAGAGAAGAAACAAAGGCTATGGGTAGGTACACTGACTGTTTGCTGACCATTCATAGCACAAGGAAATACAGTGTACCCTATGGTTATTGCTGGGGCATGTTTGACCCATAAACTTCCAGGAGTGACCACAACAATGTTGAGCAGATGAGTGATGAAAATAGAGAAAAAAAATATCAATAAGGAGATTAATAGTTGAACTAATACTAATAACAGACCCCCAGCAACCTGGAATCTTTTTGTTTTATATGATTAAAACCAAAATGTGGTTAGTGGTGATGTCAACTGTGCGTCGGTCTTCTATTAGATCATAAATGTAAGTAAACACCAATTGCATATATAAATCAGCTCATTGTTTAAACCTGACTGTTTGTATACTGACCATAAACTTCCAGGAGTGACCTTTATTTACAGGATACAATTTGTCCTCGGTAGCTTCAATAAAAGCTTAACATTTTGGTCATTATTATTGTTTTCACTGGTTCAAGCTATTGGCAAAGTGCACAGTATGCACTATGCTTTGGCTCAGGCAAAGGCATGACGTAAAAATATTTTTTGACAAATGTATTTGTGGTTTCACAGCTGTAAATATCAAAATCTGTAAAGATGTTTTTAAGCTTGCATCTGTGACAATGCATATTATCTTTTTAAATATCAGATGTGTTTTTAAGAATTAAAAGAAAAAAATTTTGTATTGAAATGTTTAAGGGGTAAAAATTTGATAGAATTGGTAGAGATACATGAAGGTTCATATGAGGCATTTCCTTTTGTGCAACAATTTAGTTCAAAAGATCATATGGATTTATTTAACAAATATTTCCCCAATTGTATGGTTTAGTCTAAAACACATTATAATTTTAAAAACTTTTGTTTGCAGAGAGTCAACGAGCTTACCGGTTTGTTCAAGGTAAAGACTGGGGTTTTAAGAAGTTTATAAGAAGAGACTTTCTAATGGATGAAGCTAATGGCTTATTACCAAATGATACATTAACATTATTTTGTGAGGTAAGGTACATACAGTACAGAGTGCACACTGTATAAGCTACTGTTAGTAGCTTTTTGTTATGTTTTTCATCTTCCTTCTGACCACCAACTGTGTGGTTGGCAAGTCTTCAAGGACAAGGGTTTAATTAATGTTTTCAGCAGGAGGGGAACTGGTTTTCACAGGCTGGCAAAACTTTTTGAACTAAACTTCTTTATAAGATAAACCTTCCTCCAGATTGTTAAACCAGGTGGGCAAAACCGTCCTCACAACCGGTCAATTTGGCCGGTGCCCGGCCCCTTAATGAAACCCCTGCAAGGAATATTGATTGTTGCAGAAACTCGAATAACAATGCTGTGTATGTCAGTTGTTGTTTCAAATATTTTGAATTTGTTTTTTTATCTGCAGTAATGTTTAATTTGCTTAACAAACTTTTCCAGATTTGTTGAAAGGATGGGCTACTTTTCTCTCTTTTTCTGTTTCGTTTTTAATGAATGAACTCTGAATGGGCCAAGCTGAATTATGAAATTTTTTAAATTTGGTTTTAACAACTGTTTTAGCCTTTGCTCTGAGCTGTTTGGTTTTAAGTAGGTGTACGTCTGAAGTTTCTGGAACATGCAGAATTTGTTGTTTTTGCTACGAAGAAAAAAAAATGTTAAGTAAAGCAAACTGGTTTCCTTTTTATTGGCCCATTTTTTTCACAGTTGAAACATGCTTAGGTACAAAAGTATTTTAAAAGAAAGGCATGTGATATCAGGGTACAGTGCAGCTCAAAGATAAGGGGACCAAACTCAACAGAAAAACTCGTTTAAGACTAGTCTATGACCGAACTCAGACTAGTCTTCACAGATGAGCCAGATGGGTCTAGCAGCAGATGTGTCTGCCTAATTAGTATCTATGGGTTAGCTGATTGTTTTCTCCATTGTGGAATGGTAATTGTTTATTTCAATGGGCTTTGTATTTGGAAATGAAAACTGTTGGTTAGACTGCACCAAACATCCATCAGTCATCTTGTGTTTCTTTTGGCTGTGTTGGTTTTTTCACTGCTGTGGTCTAGTTAACTTTACACAGTTTTTGCCTGCTGGCAAATTTCACCAAGGGTTTGCTCACCAAAGAAAGCAGTATTGTTGAACCCATCATACTTTAAAAAATGAAAATGTCTTTTAAAACAGGTCATTCTGTGCCTAACAATTGCATACAATTTTTACAGTGTTTCTATGACACTATATTCAAGTCATTCAGACTTGTATCACCATGGCTTCTTGATTGTGTGGCATGCTTTATTAAAAACAAATGTAAAACTTTCCCTTTAAGAATGATCAAGTACAATTGATCAGTTTATCAAAGATATTTTGAATTAATGAACTTTTTTCATTAGAAGCAAAGAAATAATTTCATGGGTCCTTGCTGTGATACAACAAAAGTCACAATGCATGGCGTCTCAGCGGCTCATAGATGCATGACAGAAATCAAAACTTTTTCCAGCAGAAAAAAAAAAACTGTAAGGTGTGATCAGTGCACTGTGGAAACTTTTTAAGAAAAATCTCGTCTTTGAAGAGAGAGCCTTGTAAAATGGAAGATTTAACTTCATCTAGACACATTTTTTTAACTCAGAAGTGTCAGATGAGCATATAAGACTAGTCTGTGATGTCCCCTCATCTTTGAGCTGCACTTTATGTACTCATGGTATCTCTGTCAGTATCAGGCAACTGCACACCTTGGTTACCCCTCCCCTAACCCAGCCACCACCAGCTGATAACAAGTTCAGGTTAAGGTTGGGTTAGGGAAGAGGGGTAGATACACTGTTGCTAATAGATACTGACTTTGATCCCACCAGTTACGCCTTTTCTTGTTAGCATTGAATGGCTCTTATTTCCTCATGTTCAGGTCAGTGTTGAAGGTGACTCAGTGAATGTATCAGGTTCATCACACACAGCGGCTCTCAAAGTTCCAGAGTGTAAACTACCTAGACACATGGGATCATTATTAGACTCTGGTTCCTTCAGTGATGTGACACTATGTACTAGGGGCCGAGAATTTAAAGCTCACAAAGCTATACTGGCTGCACGTTCCCCTGTATTTGGGGCCATGTTTGAACATGAAATGGAAGAAAGTAGGAAAGGTCGTGTAGAAATAAGTGACATAGATCCAGATGTGTTTCATGAGATGCTAAAGTTTGTTTACACTGGTAGCACACCCCAACTTCAAGGAATGGCAGATGACCTTTTAGCAGCTGCTGATAAGGTTTGACTCTCAAGTAGTCTTTAACTTTTATTTTAGGGCTTACATTTTAATTACCCAGTTGTCTTCTATTAGATTCTTGCCATCATTAACCTTACTTAGTGTCTTTAATGCCTTCATGTCCCTGTTCTTTGCTTCCTTAGGGAAGTACCCTGTATATACATATTCCAGTGAAGGCCACTTAGTCCCCCACATAGTTAGAATTCAGGAGTAACATTTCATGGTGTAGTCGAAATTGTCTTGGTTTGAGTAGTCCTTAGAAAGACTGATGTGGGTAATAGTAATCGAGGGTTCAACAACCCAAAAAGAAGTCACCATCAGAGTCAAGTGAAGATTTGTTTGACAGTTCACTGTTACAAGTTGTAAATTAGGCTGGCTTGTGTAAACTAGTAACTGGTCAGGTTTGAATTGATGTCATTGCCAGTAACATCATGGCAAAACTGACCAATTAGTTTACATGAAGATTTGTACACCAACACAACCTGACTGGACACTTGACTGAGGAAGAACTCTTACTTACATGTGACACCTTCTCACATGGGTGGTCAGATTAGCCACACAATCAATTACAAAACATTCAGTTGATAATTTCACTTTTTCTTAACTTGAAGGGGAACTTTTACCAGCCCTCCATACAGATGTCCTTTAGAAAGTACTGCTTATACTTTTCCTCCAAAGAAAGTTCTGTTCAAGAATACATATATCTTATTAGAAGTTTTGTTGTGTAGTATCACTGAGTATTTTTATGAGTTGTGCCATATTTTGACGAGCCCCATTCTGACTCTTCGTCGTCGGAAATATGATTCAAATTGTCCGCCACTTTTTTTTTTTTCATGACTACAATTCAATTCTACGCTTGCGCAATGCAAGAAAACCTGTTTAACCGGTACTACAATAGACGAGCACAAATACCGCGTGATATTTGTACTCGTCTATGGCGTTATCTGTACTCGTCTAGGTGTAGTTGGATAATAAAATGTAGTTACATTCTTTTAAACTGAACTTAGTTCCCTGGAACACTGCCCACCAGGTCCATCATATCTACATGTACCTGTACATCCCTTTGGACTTGTGCCTTATGCCTATTTCAACCTCCCTTCCCTGCATCTCTGTTTTTGTTACAGCTTTGTCACATATGTGTAGATATATAAATAGGTCCATCATATCTACATGTACCTGTACATCCCTTTGGACTTGTGCCTTATGCCTATTTCAACCTCCCTTCCCTGCATCTCTGTTTTTGTTACAGCTTTGTCACATATGTATATATATATATATATATATATATATAAGCGAAATAGGCAACGTAGGATCCATGACAGTGCTCGACAATGAAGGAGCGATTACAGTAGCAAATGGACTACTCAAGTGACGCACATATGGATTTTAATACAGCCTGTTTCGTAGACCAACAAAAGTTGATCCACTCATCAGTTAAACTCCATACACACTGAGGCATCGTGACGGTTAACTCTAACTCAGCAACGTGATCACATGGCATTGTTTAAAAAATTCAAATCTTGAAAACCGTGCGCGCGCCGATAATAGCGTTAAGAATACCTGAGAATATATTTACGCCGATGTCTACAATTGGATATTATTTCACTTCGCTTGTTTAAAGAGGCTTCATGCGGATAATACAAGATAAAAAATTTCTCAGTAAGGCATAAATTGCAACGTTTTGTGGCATTGGAATATGATCTAGCCCTAGCAATAATTTTCCATGAAATCGAATAGTCTTCCCTCTTCTCCTTTAGTTTCCACAGGTACTTGCTCAGCTCTGTGTCATTTCGCCGTCTCTCGTGGTTGAACGACATTTGGTGGTTGCGCCATCTAGTCTTAAAATCTGTCGCTGTGAGGCCAACGTACGTTTTAGTTTCTTCCTTGGTATCGACTGTGGCTTGGTAGACGACCTCGCTTTGCAAACATTCCCCTCCTAAAGGGCATTCGTTTTCGTTCCTGCAGTTGCACAATCTTTGGGGGCGGCTATCTTCGGACATTTTTGCGTTCCTGATTGTGGCTTTGTTATGCCCGTCTATGATCTGTTTCATATTTGGTGTGCACGAGTAGCTCAGTTTAATGGTGTTTCTATTGAAAATTTTCCTCAGTTTGTGGGTGACTGGAAAGCACTTGTCAATAAGGTTAATGAACGCTCTGCCAATGTTGGTCTGTACATTTCTGTTAAATGGTGGGTTAAACCAAATTATGTTTCTTCGCCTTTTGGTTTGGTATTGCGGTCGGTGCGGTTCCGGTTCAGTGAAGTGCAGCTTGTATGTGTAGCCACTCTTGTGCAACGCGTCTTGGTAGGGAGGTGCGGCTTTGTTAAACATGTCTTCGTCAGAAGAGATTTCAGAAAGTCTTTTATTAACTGCTACGGGGATGTTTCGTAGTATGCAAGGTGGGTGGTTAGACTTGCTGTGTACGTATAGATGGGTAGTTGCTGGTTTGGAATAGGGTCCGAATCTGCCGGTTATCAGGTCAAGCGTTACGTCGAGAAAGTTGATGATTTTCTTGTTTGCCTCGATGGTAATTCTAAGGTTGTTTTGGGCAAATATCGTGCAAATCTGTTTCTTAATTCTCTCCACTTTTTGGGGTGTTTGGTTTATAACTGCAAGGCCGTCGTCACGGTAAAGTCCGATGTTAATTTCTGGTATGGTCGCAAGCTGTGATAGGAGGTAGCAGCCGACTAGTTCACATGTCTCCGCTCCATCATAACTTCCCATGGTGACGTCGAAAAGGCCGTTGGAATTTTTCTTCTGCCAAGAGGTCTCATTGCTAAATAGTAGTGATTCTTTAGCAAGCAGGACGATTTGGCGATCATCTGAGGAGATGGTCGTGTAGTTAGACGCGAAGTCGAGGGCACGTCCGAGTAGATCTTTCGTTATTGAGGGGTAGAATTCTACAACATCGAAGCTGATGAAAGCAGATTCGTTATTGAGGGGTAGAATTCTACAACATCGAAGCTGATGAAAGCAGATTCGCATTTATTTGGTAAGTTTTTGAACCACTGCAGCACAGAGGATGTGTTCTTCCATTGATTAACGCCTGTTGCATTTACAAGTTTCTGGTTAATATTAAAAAATAAATGCGAATCTGCTTTCATCAGCTTCGATGTTGTAGAATTCTACCCCTCAATAACGAAAGATCTACTCGGACGTGCCCTCGACTTCGCGTCTAACTACACGACCATCTCCTCAGATGATCGCCAAATCGTCCTGCTTGCTAAAGAATCACTACTATTTAGCAATGAGACCTCTTGGCAGAAGAAAAATTCCAACGGCCTTTTCGACGTCACCATGGGAAGTTATGATGGAGCGGAGACATGTGAACTAGTCGGCTGCTACCTCCTATCACAGCTTGCGACCATACCAGAAATTAACATCGGACTTTACCGTGACGACGGCCTTGCAGTTATAAACCAAACACCCCAAAAAGTGGAGAGAATTAAGAAACAGATTTGCACGATATTTGCCCAAAACAACCTTAGAATTACCATCGAGGCAAACAAGAAAATCATCAACTTTCTCGACGTAACGCTTGACCTGATAACCGGCAGATTCGGACCCTATTCCAAACCAGCAACTACCCATCTATACGTACACAGCAAGTCTAACCACCCACCTTGCATACTACGAAACATCCCCGTAGCAGTTAATAAAAGACTTTCTGAAATCTCTTCTGACGAAGACATGTTTAACAAAGCCGCACCTCCCTACCAAGACGCGTTGCACAAGAGTGGCTACACATACAAGCTGCACTTCACTGAACCGGAACCGCACCGACCGCAATACCAAACCAAAAGGCGAAGAAACATAATTTGGTTTAACCCACCATTTAACAGAAATGTACAGACCAACATTGGCAGAGCGTTCATTAACCTTATTGACAAGTGCTTTCCAGTCACCCACAAACTGAGGAAAATTTTCAATAGAAACACCATTAAACTGAGCTACTCGTGCACACCAAATATGAAACAGATCATAGACGGGCATAACAAAGCCACAATCAGGAACGCAAAAATGTCCGAAGATAGCCGCCCCCAAAGATTGTGCAACTGCAGGAACGAAAACGAATGCCCTTTAGGAGGGGAATGTTTGCAAAGCGAGGTCGTCTACCAAGCCACAGTCGATACCAAGGAAGAAACTAAAACGTACGTTGGCCTCACAGCGACAGATTTTAAGACTAGATGGCGCAACCACCAAATGTCGTTCAACCACGAGAGACGGCGAAATGACACAGAGCTGAGCAAGTACCTGTGGAAACTAAAGGAGAAGAGGGAAGACTATTCGATTTCATGGAAAATTATTGCTAGGGCTAGATCATATTCCAATGCCACAAAACGTTGCAATTTATGCCTTACTGAGAAATTTTTTATCTTGTATTATCCGCATGAAGCCTCTTTAAACAAGCGAAGTGAAATAATATCCAATTGTAGACATCGGCGTAAATATATTCTCAGGTATTCTTAACGCTATTATCGGCGCGCGCACGGTTTTCAAGATTTGAATTTTTTAAACAATGCCATGTGATCACGTTGCTGAGTTAGAGTTAACCGTCACGATGCCTCAGTGTGTATGGAGTTTAACTGATGAGTGGATCAACTTTTGTTGGTCTACGAAACAGGCTGTATTAAAATCCATATGTGCGTCACTTGAGTAGTCCATTTGCTACTATATATATATATATATATATATATAACTGCAGACAGTACTGTTTCGGCCTTCTGGGCCTCATCAGTGCAGTGCTAATGCTAGGATGGAGGAGAACCAATATGGTCACCCCAAACGATCCAACCTTTGTGGTATCGTCTAAGTCATGCCAGAGTGCTCAAACATATATATATATATATGTATATATATATATATATATATATATATATATATATATATATGCAGTTATATATATATATATATATATATATATATATATGTATATATATATTATAGCTGAAGTTTGTTCACCCCACTTGCATTTGACCACCTTTGACAGGGCTCGAAAATAACAGTAACCTGTTGACCAATGGTTAGTAATTTTCAACGTTTGGTTACTAAAAATGTATCCAACTAACCCGACATGGTTAGTAAAATTTTCTAACATATTTAAACATTGGTGGACTTTGGGACAAAGAGCATGTAGACCCTACTCTCAGAGGAATACTTAAAATACTCTAACCGCCTCCCGGTTAGCTCAATGGATAGAGCGCTGGACTGTTGTGCGGGAGGTCGAGGGTTCGAGCCCCGGCCGGACCAACACTCAGGGTCTTAAAATAATTGAGAAGAATTTGCTACCTTTCTATAACATCAAGAAATGGTTAGATATTCTAGTCTTCTCGGATAGGGACGAATAAATGGAGGTCCCGTCTCCTGCAGGGTTGGGGTAGGAGACGTTAATTTCCCACACACGAGATTACTGTGTGATGGATGTCCTCCCCTGGGGTGGGATGGGTGGGATATCGGGCGCACTTAATTTGGAGCCTCGCTCTGTTGTGCGACCCTCACCACACTCTGGTGAAAGTGATTAAATACTCAAGTTGTTAAATCAACTTACTCTTTTTAGAAAATGTGCTGTAGATGTACTGTTCTTGACTAATCATGGTAAACGAGGGAAATAAAATAAGTGCATAATTGTCAACGTTTTTAAAGTCACCATGCAATTTCAGCTACTTTTTAATTTGTCCTGGTCGTTATTATCAAAATGTTGAATATTTGAGATATCATAACTTGTGAGCTTGGATACCAAACTTTGTAATTTGGTTAGTAGAAAAGATGCTCCAAAAATTAAATTCGAGCCCTGCCTTTGGTAGTGTTTCTTGCATCTCATTGTACTCAGTTACATTTACAGTACATTCACCCCCTACAGCGTAAATGTTCTTCTCCCCTTCAACTATCTCTCCCTTTCTCTGATAATTTGATGTCACTTCACAGCTTGCTGAAGCATGTTCTTTACTAATTTTTTTTCTGTCTACATTTGTTTTTTCAGTATGACCTTGATAGACTCAAAGTTATGTGTGAAGAGGCATTGTGTTCAAATCTTACAGTAGACAATGTTTGTGATATTCTGATATTAGCTGACATGCACAGTGCAACACAACTCAAGGCACAAGCACTTGACTTCATCAAAAGGTAACTAGTGGAGAGTTGTCAGAAAATTTTGCTTTTTTATTTCCAAGGAGAGGTGAAGGGTACTGCTTTTACAAATTTGACAACTGCGTATTTTAATCTTTTCTAAAATGCTCTTTTTGTATAAGTACATGTACCATGGAAAGTTCTTCAGCACCATTACAGAATGTGATATTTCGGATGTGGATGGAGCTTAAGAATTGGCAAGTTTTTAAAAGCAGCAATAACCAAAGAGTGGCTGTATTAAAACATAGGTTTTGTAGTATCCATCCAGATTTATTCTACCTTGACCCCTCTCATCATAGCCGTGCAACAGATGTGATGGAGTCCAATGGATGGAAAACACTCATAAGTGACCACACCCACCTCATTGCAGAAGTTTTCAAAGCTGTTCTTGCCTCGACACACACACCCATAATAGGACCACCCAGGAAAAGACAAAAGACAACGTAAGCAGCAGAGGGACTAATGATATCTTAAGAATAATTATAATATTGTTATTATAGAAAAAATATATATTTTAAGAACAATCACTTTTAAACCATTCTGGGACTCTATCACCCAAAGATTTGTTGGGATGTCTTTGTTAAAACATCTTGTATTGTATGATTAACTTAATGGAGTAACCTTTAATTAGACTCTCGCAATGTTACCTGCTTCTCCCTCGGTCTAAAATCTTTTGAGAATGTTAGTAATTTCACTAGATTGGGTTAAGCAGTCATTCCAGCTGCTCGCACCAACTACAGTATCATCAACCTGTGATGTTCACATAAGTCCATCATGGCATCAAACACCCACACACATTTTGTTCATGATATTTAGAATTTAAATCTAAATCTTAAATTTTATTCCGTGCAACTGCCCCTGAAATTCTAAGATTGGGAAAGCATCTGTATTGTAGCATTAAAACACTGTGATGTTATGCAGTGATCAGTTCAAAGCTCCAACATAACCCCCCCCCCCCCTAGCCCCCCAGGCATTTGAACTTTGAAGATTGGTTTGGGCAAAAATCATGTTGAAATACCCCACTCAACGTTTCATTGAAAGGCAAACTCAGCAACCATGACTTCGTACTCCCTGACCAAGTTTTAAAACTTAGGCTTGTAGATATCTTTCTATTAGCCATTTGCCTGCAAAAGTGAACTATTTACCTTAAACACCACCATGATTTTAAATATAACACTTGAATTCTGCTGGAAAGACTTGACAGGTGACACTTCCCGTTGAAATTCCCCACCCCATCCAGACAAGGTTCAAATTCCCCACCACCCAGCCATGAATAAAAGGTCAAATTCCTGAGGGCTGCCCAGGAGGGGGGGGGGGGGGGATGTTGGGGCCTTAAACTGATCAGTTCATTATCTGCTACAATTAACAATTTAGCAGATGTGATGGCACATATTATTTGTTTCACTTTTGCGACTTTTCACTGAACTATATTGATTTTTTTTTCTTGCCTCACCCTAATTGCTTTAAATTTGAAACAAAAAATGGTTGCTCCTAAAAGAATTTCATGTTAGATAGTTTCCCCTCCCTCTCTCTCTCTCTTTCTCCCACAAGAAAAAAAAAATTTAAGATTGGTAAACTGGCCAGAACCAGAGTGAACCTTGTATCATAGTGTATCATACTAGTGTCTGTAAGTAATTGTCATAATTATCAACATTAATTAGAAAGTCAAAATAGTATGGAAAGAAATTTCTCTAAGCTAAAATTTAATGGGTCATGGTTCAGAAATGTTTCTTGTTGACAATAGAATGTGACCAAATTCCTTTTATACCATCTCCACATCGCCATACAGCTGTAGTGTGGTAAGGTGGCCACGGGTGTGTTACGTGTGAGGAGAAAGGAGTGACAAAGACCTGAAGTAATAATTCCATGCTGAGGCAAAATACTCTATTAGCCACTTACAGTATACCGGTACATTGACTTGAAGTCTCTTTCACTGCCACTGTTTGCTGAGATCGTGTAGTCTGATTATCCAGGTCTTATTAGCAACAACAGTCCTCAGAAGCGCTCTTGTTGGTAGGACTGACCTTTTAACAACCTCAGAGAACGACACTTAATTCCAAGGCAATTTATCATTGGTAGGGGAGAGAATAGCTTATCATATCTTAGATATTGATGAGGAATGGGACAATTGTTGTTGTAAACTCAGCTGGTTTGGGTTTGGTTCTCAGCAACAAAGCAAGATTAACTGCTGAGATGAAGAATCTTAGCAATCTAGGATATCATGTTAGTATCTGACAGGTACATCTACCATTTGGGGATACATTTTAATGCATGCGTTAGTTTAGGCTGTGCATAGCAGGCAGATTGTTTGCATAGCAGGCAGATTGCTGGTTGTTTGCATATCAGGCAGATTGCAGGTTTGCATAGCAGGCAGATTGCAGATTGTTTGCATAGCAGGCAGATTGCAGATTGATAATAGGAAGGAGGGTTAAAGTTATGAGCAAAGCTGAAGACATGCAAGGAGTGGCTCTTCTTGCGATTTCTAACTTCATTCACCCTATTTCAAGTCGCTGGCATGTACCTATCTTTGTACCTTTTAAGCAGTCGTGCATCGTCTTCCCCAGGTTGAATTATGGGAATCCTTTTTGTCGCTTTACAGGTATTCGTTACTGCTCTAAAACTGTGTTTGTTTCTGTAGTTTGGTGTTACAAAAAATTAATTTTGGGCACAAGTAGTATGATTTGTGAGAATGGGTCTTTCCTTTGACTCTAGCTCTGTGCATTCAAGTCTTGCTCTGTTCTCTCTCTATTCGTAAGTATTAATTAACAAAGAACTTTTAAGTATCATGCGAGGGCGGCAGATCATATCTTGTTTAAACGCTTGACAAATGCACCTCTAAAATCTTAATTGATACTTTGCGGCAAAGATTTTGGCTTTACAATTCAATTAACTGAGGGTCTCTTAGAGTGCTTTGTGGTATGCTTTCCGGTAATTCATTGGTGGCTACAGGGATAAATGTTCTAGTTGCAAAAGATTTGTAACGATCGCCAAGGTAACACACACTGACAGGTACCAGCCATTTTGTAAATACTGTAGTATTCTTTCCGGTCACGGTTGGCGGGACTAGGAAAGATTGCGTGATGGTGTCGACAGTGGGCTTTAAAAGTTTTAAAAATTGATACCAAATCAAGAATAGTTGAGAAATATTTCTATGTATTTTTTTTCTTTTTAAACGTTATCTGATACTCCTAAAAGGAGCAATTTATTATCTTTATCAACGTTCACAAGAACGTTGACGTGAGTACGACACCCTATGAAACTGAGGACTGAGAAATTAGAACACACCCGGTATTTTTGCCCCAAATTTACTATGCCGCCTGTTTCCATCTTGCATATAAATAATTGCACAAGATACGGTGTAGGGGTGGTTAAAGAATGCTCCTGACAAACTCCCCCACCCTGTTACCGAGAGACATTTTTATCCTTGCCCTCCCCCCTACGAGAAAGCTTCGTGAGTGAATAATTAAAGATGACTGCAGCGCAACGACGCTTAAAAAAATTTTATCCATACTAATCAAAGTTTGTTAGATTTCTTAACTTCTCGTTTTATAAGAAATCTCATTATTTCGGGAATTAAAAAAAAGAGTAAGAGAGCCATTACAGTGTGCCCAAAGTCTCTCGAGGAGAGAGACAAACGTTGTATGGAAATTTTGATGCTGATGCACAAAAAGCCCATTGTAGACACTAGTTACTTTATTTGTAGTTGTACGTATAGGTATGTATGTCTGTATTTAATAAGAGGCATTATGTCTCGTAGAATCACGACACCTTTGGATATTTATTTTACAATTGAAGTAAACAATATTGTCCAACTATTGTGAGATGAAGTTGTTTAATTCGTTTTTCCCGGTTTTTCTCTCTAACCCAGAGGAATTCGACTGAAGTTAATGTTAAGGCCCAAGGTAACGGCGGTGGGGATCTTTTGCAGCACCTGGAGTTGCAAAAAAAAAAATATATATCTTATTAGACGTTTAGTTGTGTAGTATCGCTGAGTATTTTTACGAGTTGTGCCGTATTTTGACGAGCCCGTAGGGCGAGTCAAAATACAAATAGCGAGTGAAAATACTCAGCGATACTACACAACAAAACGTTTAATAAGTTATTTATTATCCAACACGCCAAACTGTTATTTCAGTGCGGGCGAATTTCGCGGATATTTATTTACGGGGAGTGCGTGACAGAAGTATGCAAAGCGGAACGGAATCGGCGCGTTCTCGTGTTGCTGTTTCTATTTTCTTCATTAAATGAAGAAATTTTCTGGTCTTCAAGCTGTTTTTCTTCGTTCGATTCATCTAATAAACTTTCACCTAAATTTGCCATCCATTCTGACTCTTCGTTGTCGAAAATAGGATTCGTCCGCCACCTTTTTTTTTCCCGTGACTACAATCCATTTCTTCGCTTGCGCGATGCGAGAAAACCTGTTTAACCGGTACTCTACGATAGACGAGTAAAAATACAGCGTGATATTTGTACTCGTCTAAGTGTAGTTGGATAATAAATACACATTTATTTTGGGCTTGTCACGGTGTATTTGAACATGTACCTTTTCCTAACGAAAATGGTGAACTCTTAAAAAGAGAATTTGTTTATTCATGTGAACTCAGAGAAAGCCAAAGAATTAGTTCTAAAATAGCCCATTTCTGAATTACCTTTGGCTTCTTTTTCAGAGCGAGTCCTGGTTGTCTTATGTTCGTGTGATCATAAGTTTTCATTCACATGCAAATTAATCTCATTTTCAGACGAATGGTTTAGCAACTGGCCTCGTTTTGAAAAAGATGCCAAGTATGATTCGGAAATGGCCAATTGGCCTTACCAGTATCAGGTATTGAATCCGAGTTGTAACCACCACCTCTAACTGCTAATAGTGAATTTATTCGCGGAGAAGTTGATAGATGAGGAAGACCCAAGTATATTGCATAAACCTCATCCTAATCTGCTATCAGCAGAGAAACTTCAGTAATTGAATCCTGACCGTGAGCAAAGTGTCATGGAATACACCGACTAAACCTCTGGTTTACTACTGTAAATAAGTTAGCTTTGTGTAGTAACACTGAGACATTGAAAACGACTTGTCTTTCTATGGAACGGAATTAAGTGTTCAACTTGTTTTGGGAATCCTAGACTAGGAGCAGATCCTGCTTTTTGTTGAAGTCCGTTGCGCGAGTCAACAAATCTGAAAAGAGAACTGAGGTTAGAGCGCCGCACGGAACTCTGGGAGTAAAGCGTGCAAAAAGCAGGTGGAACCCCTAAATATGGAATTCGGGAGAGTATCCTGTGAACGTTTCGGGGCGTATTTCGAATGCATTTCAGGATAATACAATTTGAAACGAACTCTGAAAACCAACCCGGTATTTTGTAAACGTTTTTTTAATAGATGTTTTTAAATTACGTTTTAAATTACGCGAGAGCATTGTAAGCAAAGACCACTCCCACAAACTTAAGACTCTAGCTTTCGCGGCATTTTTTAGCCAAAGTTGCTTATACGCCACGCTTTAGTATCAAGCTATCGTCAACTTTGATTGTAAAAAAAAATTCTCACGGAGCGGTGTTTGTCAGCAAACTCACCACCCAGCTGCGAAGCGACTTGATCACACTGACTCGATTGACGTTAATGGATGGTTTGCAACTCATGTCAGCTGATGTCACACGTCCCTCGGTGTCATTCCAATTTTAGAAAACGCAAAACTTTGATTAGCGTAAACTCAATTCGTCATTGAGAGGTGGAAATTTCCGTGAAGTACGTTTGGAGTTCACGCGATGATGTAAGAAACGAACGCGAAACTTGTGGATATGAGACAAAAACACGAGACAACACTTCGACCGAGAGTCGCAGCAAAACATAATTCAAGTGTGGTACGACCGCAAAGGAATCAAGGGGAACCTTGCACTATTGGAAAAAGGTATTTTTCACTAAATTTTCACAAGGTTTACGAACGGGTTACATAACTAGAAAGTGAGTATCAGCAGTCTTTCTGTCAGGTAAAACTAGTTTTATTTTTTCCAAGTTTCAGGGTTGAGTAACCAAGTAGTAGTCTGACGTCTCACCTGTTTAAGAGCATAAGATAATTTTTTTTCTTACCTGTTTGGAAAAACTGATAGAGCATACTGCCATATTAAAGAAAACTTTAACGTCTATGTCGCTGTCCATAAATTTTATCCACTTATAACTACGGGCAGGATGCGATTGTTTCTTAAGCGAGTTTTTCGTTTGATATCTACATTATGTAAATCTGTAATAGCAAATGAATTGAATTTTGTGCAGTTAAAACCACCTGCACAACAGAAACGATAACTGTCTTAGTTCAACCATGAACTATAAGAATTATCCTTTTATGGATGTTAGAATAAGAAGTTTTAGACCATTTCCGAATTACGTTTGGCCTCTTTTTCAAAACGAGGCCTGGTGCTCAACCGTACGTATGAAAATGAGTTTAATTTAGCATGTGAATGAAAACTTATTACCATACGGAGGATGAGCACCAGGACTCGCTTTGAAAAAGAGGCTAAAGGCAATTCGGAAATGGGCTATTTAGGCACACCTTTTTTTAATCATTCTATGGAGCGTGCTCACCGGGAAAAAGACATTCCAGCTTTTGGAGAGGCAAACTGTTTTCTTTTTTTCTGCCAGTCGACTTAAAGAACTGAAAATTCCCATGAGTTCCAGCGAAAGTGGGAGCAGCAAATATGAAAATGGCGGCTGACGGGACCACTAATAATAATAATAATTGAATATTTATATTACGCAAATTAACATGTGGATATGATCAAATGCGCATCACAACACTTTTCGGGGGACTTTGGCCGGACTGCATCAGCAGTTTACAAACAATCGAAGGAAACTTATTTGAAGATGCCCCCTCCCCAATTCCCAGTAAACAGGCCAGACCACATCACAGTAATCTCAAGCCACTGCGAAGTTTTTAGTCTCACCGATAAAAGAGATTTGTAAAGATTGACTGAAAAATATTTAGGATTGTAAACATAATCATCTCATTTTTAAACCGTATCTTTGATAACACAGCCTAGAATAGTTGCTTGGATCATCTCTGCCGCTAATGCCGTTTACGGATATTCTACAGAAGTAATGGCCCTACTTTCAAAATATGAAATTTTGTAAGATTATGTAACGAACTATCAGAACGCTAATTGTATATTTACTGAAATAAAAGAGGTAACAAATATCGTTTTAGTGTCTCGTGTCGATCCGAGCATTGGAATGCCAGTGTGTTAGCGACTGAGATAAAAATTTTAAAAAAAAACTGAAAACAAAAAACAAAGACAAAGAGCTGCCGCCCACTTTAATTAGTATTGTTCCTTGTTTTCTCATTAACTCACAATTATTCTCATCTGTAATGGCGTTTAAAAATTCATCCGTGATACGTCTTTTAGAAACGTATCATCACTTGACGACACCCAAAGGATTCCTTTTGATCCTTAATGGTACCAATCTCGAAAAATCTTGAATAAGGTTTTTAGAAACACGTTACATCTTGTAAACGGTCAATGAAAATCTCAATGGGATGACATTGTAAGACAATAAAGTTTTATTCGGTATCAAATTCTTCGACTTACAACGGTAAACCACACAATAAAATATAGGAGTTGTTTGACGAACAGAACTAAAAGAAAAGCAAAAGAGTCTGTGAAGCTATGAATAACTTTATACAAACAAAGTACCAACCTGGTTCTCTCTTTGACTCTACTTTTTCTTTACACTGAATCAGATTTTAAAACATTGAACGATTAAATGAACACTGCTTAACGTAAAATTAGAACTGATAACGTTTCTGGCGCTAAACAACAAACTAACCAAACATACTGTGTTATGCTTTGTCTGATACTAGCTTCTATATGTTTGGCCAAATAACCAATTACAACTTCCGACTGTTTTTTTAGAAACTTTTATCATAGAAGGGGCAAAATTACTTGAAAATGATTGGCTGAAAATCGCTTAGCAACGGCTGCCAAGGTAAAGAAATTTCTGTTTGTTTCGTAACAATGGCGTCCCATTTTGCGCGAGATCAGTAAGAAAACATTTTGCCCCTTATATTATAAACAAGTAATCACATGGTTCCTCGTAAAATTAAGGATTAATATCACTTGTGTTTTCGGAAGTTGCAGAAATTGCCGTCGTCGCTGCGCGACTCGGGCAATTTCAGCAACTTCCGAAAACACGCGTGATATTAATCCTTAATTTTAGTCGGCCCCATGCGATTACCTATATGAATTAAGGGTTTATATACTTCACGAAATACTGAAATTACTTACAGCACA